>NC_046986.1:20984455-20994455 GCF_009769545.1 Cyclopterus lumpus | reverse complement strand
TTACTCGTTGTGCGTCAGCTCGGTATTCGTTGCTGCGGTGTTGGATCACCGTTATCTTACATCTGGAGAGGTTTCGGTGTTTAGGGTTGGGGTTAATTTCTCAATATTAATTATCTGATGTCTTGGAGAAGAAAAAAAAGAAGGAAAGTTCCTCTTTGTATTTTACACTTTATCATACCATGGATTTTTTTAATGAGTTTTTTGTAGCTGCTCAAAAATTAAATTCATCTGTTGCTGGCAAGGTAACCATAACACGCCGGGCATCCGTCAACATGCTGGCAGTATCAATCACAGTTAGGTCTCTGAGCTTCTTTCCACATTTCTTTTTCCCTGTATTGGGCAGTTTACTCACCCACGAGCGTTTTTGTTTTTTGGATTATCCTTCATTTCATTTGATTAAAATGTCTTCCCCTTCATTCACATGTTATTGAAGAAGGAGAAAAAGCTCTCAGAGCTAACAAGCTTGCAATTTGTGACAATAAGTTCACACAGTTCATTGAAATGACATCTCATAACTGTCTGAAAACCAGGACTTTTTTCTGGAGCAGTTTATACTCCCAAGGAGGAAATGAAATAAAGGTGGAAGGTGCGACAGAAAGCTATGATAGCTGTATCTGATTGTTATTATTTACTGTATTTGTTAATAACCATAACTCCAACTGTGGGCACCCATAAGTGAAGGCTGAAGCTGAAAATGTATGACAATACAATATATTATTAATATTGAAATGTCCATACAACTACTTTGTATGCTATCATAACTAATAAACCAATTTAAAATTCTAAACACGTTTGATTAAAGTGTTACCCACTATGGATCACTGTAATTAAGTATCTTTTATTATGTGTTGGCATTTCAGGTGCTGTTTTTTAGTACTTTATCTCTAGTTTATATAAGCTACATATAACATCAGTTATCTCCATTCATGTGTCTTTCTCTATTTCTTTTTCTTCTTCTTCTTCTTCCTTAGGGATGAAGACTCCTCTCAGCCCCTCACAGTTCCTGGAGCGGGGCCAAACCTTTGCTTTTGGAGGGATGTGTCAAGAGCTGATGGACCCCCCAACACCTACAACCATCAGTCTCTCTGTCCAGCAGACTCCATCCCCAGGTGATCGACAAGTTCCAGCACCAATGCTCGGTATTATCTGCTGTTTCCAACCCATACTTCTCCCACAGTTGTTGTCGTTTCCTCCTCCAGTTTGACTCTACTGTGGGGTTTTCTCCGACAGTCTCACTCCTTGTTGTAGTTCTTTCTCCTACGGTCTGACTCTTCTTGTTGTTTTATCCTACGGTCTGACTCTTCTTGTTGTTTTATCCTACGGTCTGACTCTTCTTGTTGTTTTCTCCTACGGTCTGACTCTTCTTGTTGTTTTATCCTACGGTCTGACTCTTCTTGTTGTTTTCTCCTACGGTCTGACTCTTCTTGTTGTTTTATCCTACGGTCTGACTCTTCTTGTTGTTTTCTCCTACGGTCTGACTCTTCTTGTTGTTTTCTCCTACGGTCTGACTCTTCTTGTTGTTTTCTCCTACGGTCTGACTCTTCTTGTTGTTTTATCCTACGGTCTGACTCTTCTTGTTGTTTTCTCCTACGGTCTGACTCTTCTTGTTGTTTTCTCCTACGGTCTGACTCTTCTTGTTGTTTTCTCCTACGGTCTGATTCTTCTTGTTGTTTTCTCCTACGGTCTGATTCTTCTTGTTGTTTTCTCCTACGGTCTGACTCTTCTTGACTCTTCTTGTTGTTTTCTCCTACGGTCTGATTCTTCTTGTTGTTTTCTCCTACGGTCTGACTCTTCTTGACTCTTCTTGTTGTTTTCTCCTACGGTCTGATTCTTCTTGTTGTTTTCTCCTACGGTCTGACTCTTCTTGACTCTTCTTGTTGTTTTCTCCTACGGTCTGATTCTTCTTGTTGTTTTCTCCTATGGTCTGACTCTTCTTGACTCTTCTTGTTGTTTTCTCCTACAGTCTGACTCTTCTTGTTGTTTTCTCCTACGGTCTGACTCTTCTTGTTGTTTTCTCCTACGGTCTGATTCTTCTTGTTGTTTTCTCCTATGGTCTGACTCTTCTTGACTCTTCTTGTTGTTTTCTCCTACAGTCTGACTCTTCTTGTTGTTTTCTCCTATGGTCTGACTCTTCTTGATTCTTCTTGTTGTTTTCTCCTATGGTCTGACTCTTCTTGTTGTTTTCTCCTACGGTCTGACTCTTCTTGTTGTTTTCTCCTATGGTCTGACTCTTTTTGACTCTTCTCGTTGTTTTCTCCTACAGTCTGGCTCTTCTTGATGTTTTCTCCTACGGTCTGACTCTTCTTGTTGTTTTCTCCAATGATCTGACTCTTGTTGTTGTTTTCTCCTTCGGTCTAACTCTTCTTGTTGTTCTCTCCCAGGTCAGGGTGTGGCCTACTCACTGTGTGAGGTGTGTAACCTGCAGCTGGCTTCTTCTGCTCAGGCCCAGCTGCACTACAATGGCAGGTCTCACCTGCGGAGAGTGAGGCAGCTCCAGGCCAGAGAGACTGGACAACAGGCAGCAGGTACACTACAACCACTACTGTCATGTCATTATAGTAATAGAAGTATATGCGCAAGTAGTTTTTAACAAACAGCTTATTAGGCAATAATAAACAATATTAAAATAACTGCTGACTGCGACTGTCAGACCCAACCCAAGACCTGAAGCTGTGTATTTGCTTTATTTCAACCACTGCAGATCAGTAGCTAACTCCAAGCAGCGGTAAACATTAGCTGCCGTTTGGTAGCTGTAACGTTAGCTGTAGTAGTAGCACAATAAGCTGTCGCCGCAGTAGCAAGGTGACTGCAGTAGAAGTAGCAGAATCACTTGCAGGAGTTGTAATAGCAGTAGTAATAGTAGTAATAACAGTAGTAGAATAATTTTAAGGAGTAGTAATAGCAGTAGTACTACAGCAGTTTGTACTCTAATAGTAGTAGTAGTAGTAGTAGTAGTAGTAGTAATAATAGCAGTAGTTGTAGTAGCAGGAGTAGTAATATCAGTAGTAATAGTAGTAAAAGCAGTAGTAACAGTGGTAGGAGTACTAATAGCAGTAGTTGTAGTAGTAGGAGTAGTAATAGCAGGAGTAGTAGGAGTAGTAGTAGCAGTAGTAATAGCAGTAGTAGTAATAGCAGTAGTAGTAGTAGTAGCTGCAACAATGGTATGAGCAGGATCTGTGCGATCAGTAGCAGTAGTCGTAGTATTAGCAACAGTATTTTATTATGGTCAGCTCCTTGTATGATATAATGAGTCTTGGTGTCTTTGATTCCAGCAGGGTCTCAGTCTAGGTCTCTTCCCCAGGCCACAGGGCTCAGCTCCCAGCCTACAGGACTAACTCCGACACTAGGCCTCAGTCCAGGCCTCAGCGCTCCATCCAGTACAACAGCAGGTAGGACCAATGCTACTGCTGCTTCTACTACTACTGGTGTACTGCGCTCACAATGACTGAATGCATGGCTTCTGTTAAAAGCTGCACTTGAACACACCACAAAGACCACAGCTGACCTGCATGAGAGGAAACAAGTAGTCTGACTGCCTGTCTGCTGAGTGAGAGTGACTTTAGCTCATTCATCATTAACAGCTGCTGCCATCTGGGAGAGGTCAGAGGCAGTTGGCAGGCAGATTGACCCCTGATCCTGCATTAAGTCAGAACATCACTGCAGTTTTATCTCTGTATGGGTATTGTTAGCTCCACCCAGACACCAGTCACTCACGTTGACAAGCTGAAATATTTTAGTCCTGCTTACACTGTGGCTAAAGTTTACAATATCCATGGTAGCTGAAATGGACTGAACATCTCAAAGTTGATATATGAATCTTTATCTGTTGTTTTTGGAGGATGAAGTGAGATGAGATGAAATGTTTCAAAATGACCTTAAAAGTCATACATGCCTTGCGCTTGATTATTTTTTAGCTGACACTTGGTCTATGTCACTGCTTCCAGTCAAATAATAGTCCAGCAAGATACCCCAGAAAAAAAAATAACTTGTGTTTACACACACGCACATACGCACGCACACACACACACACACACACACACACACACACACACACACACACACACACACACACACACACACACACACACACACTTTACACTTGAAACCTCTGGGTTAAATGATATAGTGTTGTAATTTGTTCGCTTAAGAGGTACTGGTAGGTGGATTTTGATTGACCATCATTTACTAATGGAACATCATGCTGTATTGAAGAAGACTTGCAACTAGATTGAGACCATAAACTCATGTTTACAATGTTTACTGAGGGAATAAATCAAGAGAGAAGTAGAGTAATTTTCTATAGACTTCTATACAACCTGACTTGGTTTTGAAACCAGAGGAGCCGCCCCCTGCTGGTCAGTAGAGAGAATGCACTGTAGGGCACTTTTGCATTGGCTTCACTTTTCGGAATTCGGCGGTTGCCGCCTGGTTAACTGATAAACTGACTTCTGGTTGTAGCTTCATATTTAATTCAGTCATGGGATGCCATTTTGCTCTAAATCTGTAAAAAAAAATTGCATAATTTAAAGATATTCCGTTAACAAAACAATATAGTTTATCTTCTTGTCAATGGTTATTGGGTAATACAACACTATACATTATTGTGTCTTATTGTATTGGTTCTTATCTAACTGTTCAATTTAATGAGCAGCAGTGTTTTCATTATTCTCATGGTGTAATCATTGCAGCAGGTTTAAGTGCTTCCAGCGCCCCCTGCTGCTGACATTACTTTTCACATTGCTCGACTCTCTTTGGTTCTGTGATCAACTGTGAGTGGAACAGTGCCACCACGTCTTCAGCCATGCAGACCCAGTTTTTGAAGTCAATCTGCTGGTCAACAGAGTGAGCATGTGCTGTGCGATGCAGAGGAGTTAAAGTGGAGCAGACAGCAGCGGGTCATTAAACTGGGACATGGCACTGCTCATTTCTCAAAGACATCGCACGCATTGATTCTTATCATTTCATTATCTTTGGTGCTAAAGTACCCATCTCTATAAAAATCTGCCATGATGACAGCTTTATGGGAATTACCTTATAATACAGTGTTCCAGTTTGTTGTCCTTTTTTTAGTGATCTAAAACACAATGCAAAACTTCTCCTGGCAATCTGTCGTTTTAGCACCGAGTGAAACTGACTTTCAGGTCGGACTAGAAAAATTGAAGTAAAATAAGATAAATAAGTTCCAAAGTCTTCAAAAACACACACACACACACTCACTCACTCACTCACTCACTCACTCACACACACACACACACGCACACACACAAACACACGCACACACGCACAGACCTAATTACAGGACATGGGAGGATAATGTCAGGAGAGACATGAAACTGATACACACACACACTGTAAACTGGACACACACACACACACACATGTCATCCTTCCTCTCTCCTCTCCTCTTACTCAATACTTCATCACTCTCCCTGTGAGCGCTTGATGCTTCTCACTCTGCGTCCGGTGTCATTCAGGCCTCACGCCAGTCTGTCCGTCTGTCTGTCCACCTGAATGAGTTTCAGGGTCATTACTCGTTGTGCGTCAGCTCGGTATTCGTTGCTGCGGTGTTGGATCACCGTTATCTTACATCTGGAGAGGTTTCGGTGTTTAGGGTTGGGGTTAATATCTCAATATTAATTATCTGATGTCTTGGAAAAGAAAAAAAGGAAAGTTCCTCTTTGTATTTTACACTTTGTCATACCATGAACACACACGCCCACATACAGGTGTGTGTGCAGCAGCAGCTGTAATTACATACTATGTGTGCATATCAGTGTACAAGCTACAATAACACTGATTAAAGATTAAATATCTCTCTACTGAACACACACACACACACACACACACAGACACACACACACTGACACACACACACACACACACACACAGACACACACACAGACACACACACACTGACACACACACACACACACACAAACACACACACACACACCACTTAGCCTGAATGGTAATGTCTCTCTCTCTCTCTCTCTCTCTCTCTCTCTGTCCATTACGTGATGCTCGCTCGACCATGAAAAGCTCTTTGGCCTGAACTCAGCTCCTCCAGGCCAGGCTGCGTGTGTGTGTGTGTGTGAGACAGTGACCTGGCTGGCTGAGCAGCCTATCAGCAGTTAGGTCAGATGACATCACAGCCAATACAAACATGGTTACAGTCGTTCTTTCAAAATTGCTGGAATCTGTTTTTTTATATAGACTTTATGATTGCGTAAAGTCAAGTTACATTTCCAATGTTTCTGTTTTCTTCTCTTCTTTTTCTTCTTACATGAACAATAGTACTTGCACACACTGTTAGTATTTATACAAATATCACCAGAGATGGAAGAAGTACTCAGATACTTTACTTAAGTGAAACAGTCGTTAGGCCTATTTTAGGGGGGCTTCGAAATACAATTCCATTGAATGGTATATTCAACACTGCACAAATGATCACTATGACCCTGAAATTCTGTCTCTTGTGTTATCATATACTGAATGAAGAAAAACTACTGAGCAAAGTCACACTCTGATTAAACCAATCTATGAACTGTCGTAAACAATGGATATCAGAGGCCCCTCAAAAAAATAGCTACGCAGGCAAACATACCCAAGAGTGCAGCTCCCCTTGGGGCTTAGCCCCCCTTTCTTTGAATCCTACAAACTCCCCTGAGTGAAAGTATCAATACAACAATGTAGAAATACTCCAGCAAACATAACAAGGCCCTTACAGTTTCAAAAGTAAAAAGGCTCATTATTGGGTATGATATTCCTGTCAATGTTTTTTTGTTATTTTATTGCATATTTAATGTGTGAGCAGCATTTGCATGCTCTAACTGGTGAAGAGCTATAATTTCAACTACTTTTATAGACTGATTTATGAATTGGTTGGGTATACAATATTAAATAAGTAACTACAGCTGTCTGATAAATGGTGTAACAGGAACAATGTAGTAATTCAAAAGTATAATATTCCCCTCTGAGATGTAGTGGAGTTCTTCTTCCTATACACTATGTGTGTAGGTGTACATCTACAGTATGCCAGAAAATAAAAATAAAAAAATACTTAAATAAAGGTTGCAGACAAGTTGTGTCATTTGAAGTATTTAAAAATCAACATGTACAAAACAGCTGTAATAAATGAGTACCTAAAGATTATAACAAGAACACCAGCAACACAATGTTCATCTGAAACCAACTGCTGGTGGTAGAGCAGGAGTAGATGTACAAAGTGAAGTACAAGTACCTTACATTGTAATTAAACACATTGCTCGACCAAACATACTTAATTAATACCCACCACTGCTGCCAGCCACCTACTGTACATCATGTACACACATGAAAACACATGCACATTTGAAACTAATGAATGAGTTTCAAAACATACAACATTTCAAACGCACAAGCACTAAAATGAAAATCATGTCTTCCCCGACTAAGGAGCCGAGAGAACCATTAGACTGGATCTGCTTTACAGAGCGCTTTACTCATCCCACTCACAGTTGTGTTTTCTCCTGAAGTGGCGGTTAGTCACCACTAGGCGACAGCATTCACACTCTTACCCAAACATTCTCACACACACACACACACACACACACACACACACACACACACACACACACACACACACACACACACGGACACACACACACACACACACACACACACACACACACACACACACACACACACACACACACATCCACGGATGAAAAGAAGTGAATTCCCATGATCCGCATCAGAGATCAAGTCTCATGAGACTAATAAAGTTTAGAAAATCAAAGCGCCTCTCTTCTCTTAGTTTTCAGTATTTGCTGTCGGCAGAGTTGTTGCTGGGTACTGAAGACAACAACAACAACAACAACAACAACAACAACAACAACAAGTGTGCTTTGACTTCCTTTGCTTTTCATCTGAATGTGTGTGTGTGTGTGTGTGTGTGTGCAAGCTGGCTCTAATTAGCTTTCCTGGGCTAATAGAGGTCAGCATGTTGTCCGGCCGATGCCTTTATACATATCGAGAAATATACGTTATTAATAGAAACATATTGTTGTGTGTTGTGTGTGTGGTGTGTGTGTGTGTGTTTGTGTGTGCGAGAGAGATGGAGAGACTGAGCAGGTGTTGATGTGTGGTTTTTCTCTTGATGTATTCAGCTGTTTATGAATAGAGCCCGCTGACAGATTCATACATTCATAATGCTGATAATAGGCTCAGAAGGGTGAGGAGGGGACGCGGCGGCTGCATATGACCAGATTTGAACCTCGTGGTCACATGACCCACATCTGTGACCACCAGTTGATCAACTTGTAATTCAAAAGGTGTCTATGCGGCCTGGCAGAACTAGTAGAGAACTGGCAGGACAGGTCAAACTGGTAACTAGTAAATGACTTATAGAAGAAGTCTAGGTCTAGTAAACAAGTAAAGGGACTGGACTAGGCAAGGTTATGTATAGGGTTTATTGTTTATTTGTTGTTGTTGCTGTCATTCATATGTTTGGCAGTCAACTTGCTTGCTTCTTGTTTTTGTTGTTCTCTTTCCCCCTTTTGTTCTATATTGGTTAATTAGTTCAATTATTTGTTAGTTTATTTATTTGCTGTTTTCATCAGTTTTTCTTTCTTTCATCCTGTTCTGCATTCATTCTGCGGTTTGTTCTCAATAATGAGTGACTAAAAGCTCCTCTCCTCCTCTCCTCTCCTCCTCTCCTCTCCCCTCTCCTCCTCTCCTCCTCTCCACATGCCATGAACTGACTGAGAGCGCGCGAGCAGCGCAGAGACAGCGAGTCAGTGAAAGAGGGATTTCCACTGAGACAGAATGGCTGTCATAACCCACTCACCCTGAATATCGTCACCTCAGTGATTCAAATACACTGTGCACTCTGTCTCTTCCTCGCAGCGCGTCGGTCGCCTTCCTCGATCCACACAAGTGTCCCTGCGTTCACACAGACAGGCAGACAGACAGACAGACAGACAGGCAGACAGACAGACAGACAGGCAGACAGACAGACGGTCAGGTGGCGATTCTCTGCGGTTTGGTTTGGCTTTTCTCTTCTTTGCTTTTTGTTATCGGGGGAGCAGATGATAGAGGGGAGAGGGGGAGGGAGGAGGAGGAGGAGGAGGAGGATGAGGTGGTGATACAGCTGTCTCCCCGCCGATGATGTGGAGTAGTTTCCTGGCTCGAGGTAGGAAATCCTTATTCTGTCTCATTTGTGTCGGGGCTCCACATTAAGGTATTTTGATTTTGATTTTGAATGTTTGTGTTTTTTTTCCTTCTTTTTTTTCCCCCTGTGATGTGTGAGGTTTGTTCTTACCGGGGATTACATGACCCGCAGGTCGTGACCTGGACCCCGACTCTGAACTGTGGTTGCTCCTGTGTCTCAAGATGTGAACACTGTCATCGTCTTACAGACATAATCAACTGTTCATCCGAGCTGGATTATAGCTGTTATTATTTCCACATCATGTTCATCTGATCAACCAATCAGTGCAATGCTATTTATCTGCTTTTGCTTGGAGCTAAAATATCTCTAAACAGGGTTTTCTCTTGGTTGTGTTGTAACAGTTGCGCTATTTGTGAAGAGGAGATAAGATGAAAGATGATGGAAGCTGATTTAAACTGCAAAAGGATGATGTTGGTGGCTAGATATTTGTAATAGACATGTTAATAGAATTGAGTTGTCATCAAAGAACTCTTATAAGCTAAGATACACATTCTGCTGTCTTTGTTTAATGGTTTTAATCTTCAGATATGCTAACATCAGCACGCTAACATGCTCCCAGTGACAATGCTAAGCTGTTGATGTGAAGCAGGTATAATATTACCAGTGTTTACTAATGTTTTATCATGTTAGCATGCAAACATTTACTAATCAGCAGTAAACACAAAATATAGGTTTTATCTTTGCCGGCATTTAGTCTGAAACCAAAACTATTTGACCTCCTGGTGACACTAGATGTTAAGGGATCACCAAAGTTATTACACAATAAAAATCAAAAGCAAGACATGAAAT
>NC_046986.1:20794455-20981955 GCF_009769545.1 Cyclopterus lumpus | reverse complement strand
TGATAAGGTTTAGTAGTCTCATTTAGCCACTTGTTAGCAAACGCTTCTTCTTCAAGACACATCAAAACTTCAAAATTCACAAGAGGTGTTTTTATTAACATTTTATCTCTTAGAACAACACTTTAAATCTTGTAAACTTATGTAAACCACAGGCCTTATGTTCAAAACATCATTGACTTTGAGACGAGGGAACCAGAAGTGTAAAACTGCTGACTCCTTTCCGGTTTTAGGACTCTCTCCTGCAGACATTATGCATTAAGCTTCAGACGCAGTTAAAGAAGTGCTTCTGTTGAAACGTGCTGACGCCTTTACTGCGTCTACTCCTCTGTGGCTGGAGTCGGTTACAGTGATCAACTGAAACATATGATATCACACTTTGTTATTTACTTGAATGTGTGTTGTATTAACTGTCAACCAGCTGGCTTTGTGCGCCTCAATTTCTCCCCCTCACACACACACACACACACACACACACACACTTGTGCTCTATGTAATAAGAGACAGTGTGAACCGACACCAACTGCAACAACACACACACATACACACTCGCTCTCTTTCTCCTTCAGTGTGTACGTCTCCCTCTTTTTCTCTCTCTCTTTTACCCTCCCTCCCTCCCTCACACACACACTCTCTCTCTCGCTATCTATCTTTCGTCCGCAGGGATAAAGTTTCTTCTTCATGGAAGAAATGGCAGCAGAGGATTAAGAAGAAGTAACACACACACACACACACACACACACACGCGCACACACAAACACACACCTGACACTCAGGGTTTGGGCGTTCAGATAGCGATGACACATGCCACTCTTAGTCCAGTCACCTGATACTCTCTCTCTTACACACACACACACACACACACACACACACACACACACACACACACACACACACACACACACACACACATACTCTGAGTGGTGGGTGTGCGTGGCTTTTGCTCTTTGGTTGGTAAAAAGACGAGAACAGATGAACAAACACAGACCGAGGACAGCAGAGTAGAATGCACATGGACAGAGTGGGGAAGAAAAAGTGAATCTGGATCGAGGGTAAAGAAAAAAAAAGACGTCTGGTTCAGGTAGGAACCTTTGATTTAAATGAATGCCATCCTCTTCGGGGCCGTCCTCCTCTTCCTCAGCCTCAGACTTTATCACTTCCTGCTGTCCGTGTGAGAAATGTCTCTCGCTGCTGTCGGTTTCACTTTAACTGCAGCCGTTCACATCACTTCACGGTCTGATTACCAGCACCAGATGCTCAGTTGGATGAGGATATAATGAAGCTGTAATAATGATATACTGACACCCACACCACAGAAAATACCACGTCGCACAACCCACCTCCAGTACGCCACTCACACCTTCATCCTCCAAGTGTGTTATTTAATATTGAGTGGTGGACCGGATTTGAGCATCATATCTGGAAAAAATTAGGATAAAAGAATGCCAGATGTGTTGTTTGAGATCCTCTGTGTCCAACTAGATTGTCTTTTGTTATATTATATTTGTGTATAACTTAATTCCTTTGGTTGTCAGTGGATTGGAATAGATTTAGTATTCCTTGTTCTTGTGATTTTCTATGCAGACAAAGCAGTATCGGAAGAAGTATTCAGATGAATTACTATCAAAAGTAGATAGTGCGATAGTATATGTATATATATATATATATATATATATATATACATATACTGTATATCTGTATCAATTTACAGTATATATGTGTGTGTATAATTATTATATATATATATATATATATATATATATATATATACTGTATATCGTAGCACATTTTATAAAATGTTACTGTTGCACTAACTTAGAAAGCATAATGCGTTGTCATCATGCTTTAAACCTAAAATCTGCAATTCTGTCACTGCATTTATTAAATATGATCTCTCTTTAATTTATGATGCATTAGTTTAGTTTATTGTTCATAACTGTGTCCTAATCTCATCAGTGCAGTGAGAATAAGCCGCTCTGTTTCAAAGCAAACATTCAGGTTTCATGTCTTATTTCAGAGACACAACTGATATTTTTTACCCCACTATAAATATTTAACATTTTACTCCAATACATTTTTGCAACATCCATAATAGCTGCTTTTAAGATACAAAAGAAACCCATTATACATTCAAATCCAACATGATAGAAATAGTTGCTCCACCTCAACATTATAATTCTGCGTGTAGTTTTTGCATTAGGGATAATAATAAAATGCACATTAATATAAAATGTACGTCATTCTGCAGCATAATGAGTACTATTTCTGTAGATTTGGCTCCTGAAATTAAAATGTAAATAGAGGACTCTTACTACTTTTATTATAAAAATATCAGTCAACTGCAAATTAGCAAACTCATCAGATTATTATTTAGTATTTGCTGCTTGGTCTCCTGTTTCATAACCCTTCCTCTTCAGTGGAGCAGTCTGTGTCCGACGGGATGGTGAGCTATAAGTTCCTCTGTTTTAGATTGTTCCATCTCTTTATTCCCTCAGAGGTCAGCTCTGTCAACTCGGTTTACTAATGAATCTTCTCCTGGGCTTCAAGTGAATCCGCCATATGTGTTGAAGCTGAAGTCTGCACAACAACAAAAGAGCCAAGTTGATGAACGACTACACGCCTGCTGCAGGACATTAAAGTATCTCTGTCATTCAGAAATACACCCACTGAGACACTTTGATATCTGCGTTAACATATTTAGAGCGTAACTGTTTCACAGAGGACCCCCCCCCCCCCCCCCCCCCTCTCTCTATAATACTTCCTTTTTTTTCCAACTCAAATCAGCATGCAGCTCATCGTGCCAGACGTCGTTCTGTCGCAGCCCTTCGCAGGAGGTTCAGGATGCGCAACAGCAGCGTGCTGCGCAACAGTCACAGCATTTTAAGCTGTTGAGTTGAAAAATGTCAAGCTATGTGTATAGGAAAATGTTGGTCTGCAAAAGTATCCCTATTATTTAAGTGCACCACGGTGTCTTAGTCCCTTCATTGCTGGAGGTGTACTGTTTTCTCTCCTCTCTACTAAATCATACTCTCATTTGTAGAAAAGCAAACCAGAAGACAAACCCAAGCACACACAAAGGGTAAGAGAATGATATTATGGTCATTTATTATTGCATTTTTTTTTGCGTTAAAGCAAAACAAAAAGGGGGATCCTTGAGGAGGTTCCTGAAATGGTGATATTATATATATAAAGAATATCAACCATGCAGTTAACTGAAGTTGTTTGATAAACCATCACCAGCACAAATCATTATTCCAGAGTATTTATAAATGTATTATACATCATTCTTTTTAAACTGCTGTGGTGCATATTGGCTCATTAGTGCACCTCTCCACACGCTCGATCACTGCACATAGTAATTTTTTTTCTACCCGTGGAAACAGCAGGGATGTTCAGTGTGCCAGTTCCTGCAAATACATGTGACGTTCATCCCATTTGGATTCATAAACCAGTGGGGGGAGAGGGACGGGGGACGGGGGGGCGGGGGGGGGGGGACGGGGGGGGTTATGTGAGTAATTAAATATCAGACACACTTCCTAGCAACCACGGCCCTTGGCTAAATTATAGGGGCAGTTTGTGACAGATGACACAGAGCTCTGCAGGTCAGATCGGTTACAGGAGCCTCAGTCTGGAGCTGATGATACAGCAGGGCACTGTGTTAGATTTTCATTCTTACATCTTCATCACATGATAACGTGTGTGTGTGTGTGTGTGTGTGTGTGTGTGTGTGTGTGTGTGTATGTGTGTGTGTGCGTGTGAGGTGCAAATGCCAGAGATAACCCTGGCTCCAGCCACAATCATAAATCTTACTGCAGCAGATAAAATTGGACTGGCCAGCAGGAAACTGGACACTGGACGCACTAAGAATCAGAAAGCGTTATACAATGAATCCAGAGGCCATTTAATCTCAGCAGCTGCTGATGCCAGCACACACTGCACCGGGAAAGGACACTTTGATCACTGACAGGTTTAGAACTGCATTTTAAAAAGTTCTGTGTTTAAT
Source organism: Cyclopterus lumpus (assembly GCF_009769545.1). NCBI lineage: Eukaryota > Metazoa > Chordata > Actinopteri > Perciformes > Cyclopteridae > Cyclopterus > Cyclopterus lumpus. The sequence continues at coordinate 20,977,955 of NC_046986.1, read as the reverse complement.
TGCTAGCTCTGCCCATCTTCACGCTGCATTAGCCAGGATAAGTACTGGTGTGCAAAGCCGTTAACCTCCTCTGTCGGTGTATTTAACTGCTAAAGAGGGAGAGTTTATGGACAGTTGGTGACAGGAGTTTAGCGACCAAGATATAGTATCTAGCTTGCCTGCTCTGAGAACTTGTTTCCCCCTTCAGTTACTCTTTATTGAATGGAATAATGTAGCAGTATTTATTTCTCTCTCCTTGTATTTGATATGATCTATCAGCTATATTACAAGACTAAACTGGACCTTGCCAGTGCCGTACTGGTCTAAACTATTTCAACCCTCTCTAAACTGAGAATGTCAGTTTGTTTACATGTGGTGCCACGTGAAATAAAAAAACAGCCTGGGTTGTTACTTCGATGTCGGACGGTTTTCAATTCTCGTCCGTCTCCATGCGAAGGAAGTAGCAGATGTGTGGCAGTATTTATAGCAGCTCCTTAGATCAGCAACTTACTGTAAGACAGAAGGGTTACTGTGCGGGTGTGTGCGGATGTGTGTTGTAACAAGATCTCAGAGGACAGGAGGACAGAATTAAAACGACCCTGTCACCACATCGTTCATAACACACGCACATACCGAAACATATCTCCTATTCATACTGATCATACAGGAAAACATGTATGGCTGCACTCTTAATACGACTTAATATGACATGATTAAGCACGGGATATCAATCACTGGATATTTGAGTACAGCGTGAAAGGACATTGAAAAACTGACACTGGAACATTTTTCTTTTTTATGTAACGGCTAAAGCAGTCAGGGAAAAGGGTCCTTGAGGGGGTTTGAGTTGTCCTTAAGGAGGTTCAAATGGCCCTTGAGGTAGTTTCAGAGGTCCTTGAAGAGATTGTAAGGCTTCCATTGTTCCAGAGTTCAACACTGGTGACGACTGTCTCCGATGGTCCTTCAGGGGTTGGTTCCTGAGGTAGTTTCAGTGGTTTAGTTGGTTCTTATGTAATGTGTGTTACAATGTCCTGAAATGTCTTTCCAAGGTTCCTTTTAAGGTGGTTAAAATGGTCCTTGCCTTGGTTTCAAGGCTTGAGGAGGTTGTAAAGGCTCAGGAAAGGGGTTTAGAAACCACCTCCCACCACACCTCTCCGATCACAAAATTGGGGGCCCCAAGTGTCATGGTGAAGTCTTTCTTAATAAAGCGTCCAGGTCACTCAAGTCTTTTGGATCTGGTTTTGTGTAAGTGGTCCTTCAGGATGTTTTGAAGTTTCTTTAGGTTGTTTCAGTGAGTCTTTCAGGAGGTTGGAGGGATTCCTCTGTCCCACAATGCAATGACTCATAAGTTGATAGGAAGGAAAATATGTCAGCTGGTTTGGTGGTGTACTTCAGTCATTTTTTTGTCATGACCTTTGTTACGGTTTAGTTATTGAGAATCTTTTCAAACATGCTCTAAATCAGTTTAGTGACTTTCCCCAAACCTCCTAAACTGACCCACAGACACCTAGAGGGTCACATGGCCGACCCCCTTCTGAGACCCTAAACTGACCCACAGATACCTAGAGGGTCACATGGCCGACCCCCTTCTGAGACCCTAAACTGACCCACAGACACCTAGAGGGTCACATGGCCGACCCCCTTCTGAGACCCTAAACTGACCGACAGACACCTAGAGGGTCACATAGCCGACCCCCTTCTGAGACCCTAAACTGACCCACAGACACCTAGAGGGTCACATGGCCGACCCCCTTCTGAGACCCTAAATTGACCCACAGACACCTAGAGGGTCACATGGCCGACCCCCTTCTGAGACCCTAAACTGACCCACAGACACCTAGAGGGTCACATGGCCGACCCCCTTCTGAGACCCTAAACTGACCCACAGACACCTAGAGGGACTATATAATAACGCAAACAAAATTTCACAAGGACTTTGGTGGTGACAGTCTACAGGAGTTCACATTTAGTGTTTCAGCATTACATATTCATTGTGGCGGCATTATTTAAGGCAACGCTTATATTTTGGCAGGTTCACTACGACGACACATTACGATGTGTTTAAATAGACACTCATTTTGTATTTACAATCATAAATAATCTCCCATCTAATAACTATACAGTGACTGTGATCTGAGCGACTACATGCATTTTATTGAAGCTGTGTCATGCTGTTCTGACTTTACCATAACTTAATAAGGAACTGTAGTGATAAATAGAGACAATGACTCACTGTTCTGCTATATGAGCATGAACTCTCACAGCAGCATCACAGCGCACCGCTAATCCACGGCTATCTTAATGTCCGAAACACACCCACATCTGACCTGACCTGGCCTGTCTAACCAAACCCCTCAATCCAGTTTATTCAAATCAACGGTTAAGGGTTATAACTGGATTTAACATGTGTCACAATGGATTATAGTACATTTATAATAGGTTATAATGAGCTATAAGGCATTTGGAGTGGGTTAGAATGCATTATAAGGCATCCAGACTGGGTTAAAATGTGAAACACTTTATTTAGTATGGCATAAATTACATTCAGAGTGGGTTAGGATGGGTTATAAAGCAGTTAGATAGGGGTCAGCATCTGTTTTAGGGCATTTATATTGGGTTACCCATACCCGATCCACACTTCAAAATAGGCTACATTAAAGTTATTAAAAACAATCCAATGTATAAGCTTGACAATTGAATAATTTTGCATTGCCTTAAGAAGAAAAATACCTGCATCCATGCCGTTACTGAATGTTTTTTTTTAACTTTTAATTTAAAAAAAGTATTATGAAACAAACCTCACTGCAAACTTTGGATTTTTTTTCTGTAATCTTTAAAAGTGTTAACGTTTTTGTTGCTACAGTGCAGCCTTTGTTACTTGAATGAACTGTATACCACTGAGTGGTTATTATCGTCGTCAGCAAATCCTTTGCACAGATTACATTAATAAATTACTCTTATTGGCTTTTTGCACGTGGAGCTTTTGATTCATTTACAGTGGTGTGGTGAGCGTGTTTGTCTTTGGTCCGCTGACTACTGCTCTGTGCTGTTCATGAAGAACCACAGAACGCAAGAGGGTCTAACACTGAGCTGAAATGAAACATGTGCACATCAATTAGGTAAATAACATAATGCATGTTTCGCTGCTCTAAGAGCTCAGCGGAGTGGAGTAGAGACAGACAGTTGAGAGATGGAAAGTGGACACTGGTGTGAAACCTGATGTAAATTTCTCAAATCAGGGATAGGCGATACCGATCAATTAATCAAATAAATCTTCTTCTTCTTCTTCTTCTTCCTCCTCTGTCAGGGCTGATTCAGTCGCTCTCAGTGTTTCCTCCCACACTATGTTGTTATGAAATAATTCACTGCAGGGCTTCTGCAATCTGTGACTAAACATACACAGATAGAACAAATACACTTTTGCTTCATCAGATCTATTTTTTGTATTTGTGTATACTGTGTATGTATATGATGTATGTGACACCTCTTCATGTTATAGTAGGATTCACATGTCGGATGCAGCACTACTTTTCCTCAAACACATGCATGTCACAAAAATCATGTCTACGACTTAAATGTGTATCCTAATGTTCTTAGCTACCCCCTGTCTCTTTAGCTGGAAAGGAACTCTTCGTGGCCCTGTGGCACCTGAGCACATGGACTCATGTGAGCCACACATTCACCTTCTTGCTCTCGCTTTTTAACTCTGTCTGCCCCCAGCAGCAGCAGCTCCATATGTTCCTTGTGTTGTTATTGTAGAGCAAATCAGCTGCTCAGGTCTCCAGGTGGAAATTACATAAATATCAGTGGGAGTTGGATTTCCATCATTTGTGCTTCTTCGCCAAGAAGGGTACATTTACTGACCTGCTTACGTTAACACAAATTATTACTGGTCCATCAGTTTATCAACACATTACTAGAACAAAAACAGGGCTACTTTGTGTCTAGACGTGATCATGTATCTGAGTGGACAAATATGACATGCGGAGTTCCCCAAGGCTCAACTCTGGGGCCTCAACATGTTTCCACTGATTATGGAAAACAACAAGATATGTTTGTTTGCATCAAAGGTATTGTAACTTTGTTATGTTGTTAATTCTGTAAACATGCCATCTATTGCACTTCTGTTCAACCTGGGAGAGGGATACTCCTTTTGCTCTCCCTAAGGTGAGGGACCTGGGACAGAGGATGTCGTATGTGTACAGATTGTAAAGCCCTCTGATGCAAATTCGTGATTTTGGGGCTATACAAAATAAATTGCATACATTTGCAGATGACACACGCATTTTCATATGACCAGGGGACTATGATCCAAGCACTGTCCATTGAAAGAAGCCAGAAATCTATGTAGTCATAGATTAAGACTTGAGTTTCAATAGACACATTGAGATAATCAAAACAGCCTTTGGTCACTTTAAGAATAATATATCAAGGATTAAGGGATTTATGTCTCAGCTGGATTTGGAAAAACAAGTCCAGTTATGGGGTCTTTAGATTTGCTTCCTGTATGTCAAATAATTGACTTAAAAATACTACTGTTTGTGTAAAAAGCATTAACTGGTTTTGGGCCAAAGTACCTTTCTGATCTGCTACATTGGGAACCATCCAGACCTCTCAGGTTGTCTGGAACAGGTCCCCAGAATCAAAACCAAACACAGAGAAGCTGTTCAATTTGTATCTACCATATATCTGGAACAATATCCCAGAAAATTGCAGGTCAGCTGCAACCCTCACTTTTTTTCTTGCATTATACCTGCCTTATTCTATTTCAGCTTATTTTATATTATCTTGGACTTGTTATGATTGTTTTTAGTCGTATTTAAATGTCCTTTTATAATGTGTTTCTGTCTTTTGTTTTTTATGCAAAGTACTTTGAATTGCCTTGTCTTGTCTTGAAGTGGGAATACATTTATTTTCCAAACTCAAAGGTTTACCTCAATATATTTACCTTGTTTGTGACTTCCTACTCATACCTTAGAGAAATAGTAAAATAGGATTTTTTAACAAGGGTTGTGTCTTCAAAGGTATTTTCATAATTTTACAGGCGTCTCCAGCTTTCCTGGAATGATAAAATGTTTTCTTCAAGTGAAACACACATTTAAATGCAATATGTATGTTCTATTGAAGAAGGCGAAAGCGGGGTGGTGCAGTCTGTAGAAATGTTATATACAAATATTGGTTTTGTCCTGGACAAAAATCACATTATTTACACCAGAGCGTCACAAAGTGTTTTTTTATATTTACAGAAGAACATGCAAAGTAAATGCAAAGTATTGAATATATATTGTCTATGTCTATGTGTTGAGCCATTTGGACCGCCAATGACCACCAGTGATGCCCCAGAACCTAAAGAACACAAATTGAAGAACGATGTCATCAGATATTGGGAATCCATTTTTTAGGCTCTCTATGTCTGTTTCCAGGAAGTGGGTGTGGTGCAGTGGGCGGGGCTTTGCCAGGGTTAATTGGCGCCACTGGTCCCTCTGTGATGATGAAACCATTCCTGACGTTTCCTGTCGAGACGACGTCGCCAGTCGGCCTTTTTCCTAACTTCAACACGGTATAACTTTGTGTGTGTGTGTTCTTGTACATATGACTTTTTGTGGACCAATTTGAGTGTTAGACCTTCAAAATTAGGACTTTTTGGAAAGTGAGGACCTTTTAGCAAAGGCCTGTTTGATAGTTCAGACTTGGTTTTAAGTTTCAGGTTCGAAATAGGTTTAGGTTAAGGCAACGGTAAGGGTGCAAAGTGGTGGGAAAGGCATCAATCAATGACGGTCCTCACAGAGATAGAAGTACAGGGTGTGTATGTGTGTGTGTGCACGAGTGTGCATGTATGCGTGCATGCGTGTATGTGTGTGTGTGTTTGTGAGGGACAGTAACAGTGACAGGGTGCTGTAGCTGAAGGCGGTAAAGACTGATTGTGATAAAGAGACCTGTCACTCTGTCAGCATCACTCTGTCATCACTGTTTAGCCAAGCAGGCTGCTGACCTCTGACCTCTGTGTGTAACCCCTGCAGATGGACCCGGTGCAGAAGGCCGTCATAAACCACACCTTTGGTGTTACTTTGGTACCCAAGAAGAAACAGGTCATCTCATGCAATGTCTGCCAGTTGAGGTTTAACTCTGATGTAAGTGTCTATGTTTGTGTTTCTATGTGTGTTTAACCTGTTCACTAAATCACATTCAGCCATTTTGATGACTGTATGCTTCTATGATCATCTTGCTGTCCTCTCTGCATCCGCACATCTGCACTTGGGTTACGCTGCAATCCAAATGTCTGAAGCACATTCAGAAGACTAGGGTGACAGTTCTGGAAATCATCCTATTCTCTGTCATAACTATCTGATTTACATGCTGTTGCTCAAACCTGGCTACTCCAGAATATGGACGGGAGTTTTGAGATGCAGTCACTGCGCCGAATGGTTGTTGATCATCAAATAGCTAACTATATGCTGCTAAAACTATAATATAATGTCCCCTTTTCAAATGTATTTTTCTACACCCGCTCATGAAACAACATACTACATGTAATTCAGACATTTCCCACCTACTTCTAGTTATATAGTTAAATAGTGTGGAGCTTAAACTTGACACTTAGAGATGAAACTGAAATCCATCTTCTCCTCTAAATGAGTAGAATTGAAGAGTTCCATAGGCTTCCCTTTGGCTGTTTTTTAGCTAGCAAGCTAAAATGTCGAGCTGAAACCTTTGATCTCATTAGCAACCAAACCAAATAATAAAAGCTGCTCTATTCTCGATTCCCGGAAATACACGTCCATCCAGACAAATATAATATCATGAAAATGTGAAAAACAAGTTACGTTGTAGGCATAAACCAATTGGTACTGCTTAAAATATGATACGCATTTTGACTGAAGCTGAAATTGTACCTTTGTCAAGTCCGTGGTTGCTTGTTGGCTTGAGTTATTTGCTAAAAGATAAAGTCAGCACTCGCTTATTAATGAATAATATAATGTCACAATAGGTAGGACTTTAAAATGAATATTTAGCTTTCTAGCTAATATTAGTGTTGTTAGCTCTGAATGCTTGCTAAATGACCAACATTTGCAGTGTATTTTCTCACTTTTCCCCTTTGGTCAGAGCTAGGCTAACAGTTTCCTCCTGCAACCAGTTTCTGCTAAGCTAGGCTAATGGCCCTAAATGTCTACATGCACAGAGATTAACTGAGTGAAGTGGATGTGAGACTGTTCCTTTAAGGAGATTTCCCAAGGACATGACTAACATTTATTGTGTTATTGTGCTTGATGCAACTGAGACTGATATTTTTCAGGCAGTGTACAACCAGGTGTGACCCCTGCCATCTCTATTATTCCAGGGCAGTTTAAATGACACTCGTTCACATAATGACTGCTAAGAGGTGCAAGCTGCATCGTTGGTGACACGTCAGTCAATCGTGACTAATTTATGAGGTGTTAGAATTATTCATGAGTGAATATGAAAACAGGAATCACTGTTGAGGAGAGCAGAGGAGACAAGGAGAGGAGTAAAAGGGCAGCATTAACTCAGTCTAATAAACAGAATAAAAAGCTGACTCACACAGCTTCCAGTCACATGAGGACACTGTTAAACTGGAGGTTTGTTTTGGTGTACTGACTCTGTCACTATGGGATTGTTACAATGCGTGGTGACATTTAATGTGACTGTTGTTGTTTTTACAGTGTAAAAGTTATTCTAGTTATTCTCACTTTTCACACTTACACAATCCAGGCTGCAGTTTGGGTGACGCCATGGTGACTACGTCCACTTCATTAATATGTGAAAAACACATGTTATTGCACACAAATTATTGCGAGTCTTTTTTTATTATTATTTGCGATTTAAATACTCAGCAACTATACTTTGTGTGTGATAATTAGCAAATGCTAGGATGCTATCTAAATTAAGATGGTGAACCTGGTACATTTTACCCGCTTAACATTTGTAGTATGTGAACAGCTACTAGCATAATGCACTGTGGTGGTTGAGTTGCATTGAGGGTAATGTAACAGCCACGATTTTAAAAGAAAGAGGAATGCGGGGAATAAAATATATATCTGGTTCTAATTTTGATACTTAAAGAAATCCAACAAAGTTACAGCTGTGTTAAATGTATGCATTACTCCTTTATGGACAAAAAGCCCCTGAATCATATCATTTTCAGAGAGACTGGTAAAGGAAACCCTCCAGATTGTACAGAGTCTCCAAAGCTAGGGGGAAGAGTGGCTCTACAAAGAAGTGAAATCAGGACTTCTGTGGATGTCAGAAAGATGCCTCAACAGAAATATATAACTTTTCTGTCTCTCTTTTGTCTCTTGCTTCAGTCTCAGGCAGAAGCTCATTTCAGAGGCAGTCGTCACGCCAAGAAAGTCAAGTCTCAAGAGAACAAGACCAAGGCCAAGCTGTCGATCACTGGAGAGACCAATGGGAGCATCACAAGTCCTGTTTGCCCCGCCCCTCCCGTCTCAGCGAGCAGCAGCGCCAATCAGCACACAGGTTGATTTTATTAACACTGATCTGAACATCAATGTTAATGTTGAGTACAGTTCGTATATCATCAGGGGTTTTAATTTCTTCCTCTCTTTCCTTCTCTTTTCCTCCCTCTGCCTCTACCTCCAGATCTCTTATCTAGCCTCCCCGACTCCTTCCCTCTCAAGCCCTATCTAGCCTCCCCTTCCTCCTCCGCCTCCCCCTCCTCTAGCAGACCAGGCAGCGAGCCTCCTCCCTCCAGCCCTCCCACCGCTCTCCCCGCCCCAGGCCTCTTCTCCACTTCTTCCTCCTCTCCCTCTTCCTCCAAAGCCTCTCAGCTTCCCCCTCCTCCAGCGCCTGTCACCTCCTCTTCATCAGCTCCTCCTCCTCCTTCCCAGGCGTCCTCCCAGGATGCTCCTCTCTCAGTGGAGTCGGAGGAGGAGAAGGCAAAGAAGCTGCTGTACTGCTCTCTGTGTAAAGTCGCCGTCAACTCTCTGTCTCAGCTGGAGGCTCATAATGCAGGTGAGGAGGTGCGAGAGGATGTATGGAAAGATCATCCGACACTAGAAGAAGCTTGAATGATGTTGAAATCACGTGCTTCATAGAAGTCATGAATCATTAGCTAAGTAAGTTTTATTATTATGGACCCACCAACATTTCTTTTTTTTGAGGGGTAGGGTGGTGGGAGGAGGGTTGTCTGTCATATTTCTTTTGAAGCATCTTTGAATGCTGGAAAGAAGAAAACTAATCTATTTTAAAACTGATGGATGATTTGAAAGAGGAGCAGCAAATACTGAGTACAAAAGGTTTGTGGTCGCTATCGTGTTTCCTGTTTCATAGAAGTTTGGTTTTCCGCGTGTCCCGTTTGCAGGTTCAAAGCACAAGACGATGCTGGAGGCTCGGAGCGGCGCCGGGCCGATCAAGGCCTACCCCCGAGCCGGAACCAGGCTGAAGAACGCCGGCGGCTCTGCACTGAAGGGCTCCGGCCTGCAGAACAAAACCTTCCATTGCCAGATCTGTGACGTCCACGTCAACTCCGAGGTCCAACTCAAACAGGTAGAAGAAGCACAGCGTGCACAGACATTAATTGCTCGAATAATTGACCCCTTTTCACAGCATGCATTTTTGACATGTCAAAGGAGGAAAAGCACTCGTGCAAATAATCAAATGAAGGGGGGCTGAGTTCCATTTAGCTGCTCAGTTTCAGGGTCCTGCTATTGTTCCTAACACCTGTTCTTTATATCTTTATGCTACATGCTACTTCATGGACACTACTCTGTTTTGTAGCTACCATTGTGAAATGTTATAGAGCACTTATATTGTGGATACATTTATACACTATATACTAGTGATGGTGAGAACCCCAGAAGAACGTTGTTTTTGTTGTTGTTGTTGCAGCACATCTCCAGCAGGAGGCACAAGGACAGAGTGGCAGGAAAACCCAGCAAACCCAAATACAGCCCTTATAACAAACAGCAGCGCAGCTCGCTCACTGTAAGTCTCTCTCTCTCTCTCTAATTCAATTTCACATTTGCTTTGTTGGCATAACCATAATTCAGTAGAATACTGTGTAGATCAATAAATGCGTAATTACAATAGATAAATGCTGCTATGAATCAATACTTGAGGACTGTAAGAAATCCTTTCAGAAGACATTTATATTGGCTCCTGGGTTTATTAATTATTTTATTTACTACATTTTAAAAAACTCTTCTCTCCATGTTTGTTCTTTGGTGTTTTTTCTCTCACCTTCTCCTTTCTTCTTTTTCTTGTCCCCTCTCCTCTTGTCTCCCCTCCTTCTTCCCTATCCTCTCCTTACATTATCTCCTATTCTTGTCTCTGCCACTTTTTTGATCCTCTACTCCATCGTCTACTTATCTCCTCTCCTTTCCTTTTTTCCTATCCTTTCCTGGTTTCCTCTCCTGATCTCAACTCCTTTCATTATCTCCTCTTCTTCTCTCGGATCCTTTTCTTATCCTCTGCTGGTTTCCTCTCCTAATCTCCTCGACTCTCCTTGTCCCCTGTCCTCTTTTCTCCTCTACTTGTTGCCACTCCACTCCTCTCCTCTCCTTGTTACCTCCCCTTGTTTCCTCTCCTTGCCTCCAGAAGGAAATGGTGAATCCCTCCCTCTCTTCGTCCTTCCTCTCTACGCCCTTTGCTCCTCCGCCCTGCTCCCTCACTTCCACCATGTCGCTTCCTCCCGCCTCTCTCTCCTCCCCGCCCCTCCTCACTCGCACCTCCTCACCGCTCACCCAAACCATCTCTCTCTGTCCTCGCCCTCCAACCTCCTCGTCCCTCTTCACCACCTCCTTCCTGCGTCCGGCTCCTGGACCAATCAGAGCGAGCCAAGGGTCGTTTCTCTTCGCACCCTACTGATGGCAGCGTCGGCGGTGGGGAGTCGACCCTGGCGACCTTTCACTTCTGACCTCCAGTTTGTATGCAGGGAGTCAAACCTGCAACCTCCTCCCCTGACTGAGGCATCAGAAGAAGACTTGAGAGGACAGAACCTTCACCCGTGGATCTCCTTCTCGGGTCTGAAACTTCACAGCTGACCTCACAGCCAGAACAGACGTTTCACACACAGATTCACCTCATTTAACACATCCAATAATTAAAACATTCAACATGTGCATGGAAACATAGAGAATATTTATATATTTTACTTTCTTTGACGTTACCCCAAAGTACCTCATCGTGTTTGACAAATGACTCTTTGTGATAAAGATAAAGTGAGGGTTTGTTTTGAATATATTTTGGTTTTTACTTGAGATAAGAAGAATCAGAACTAGGATTCGTGAGGAACCAGCATTTACAAGAAGATTTTGATTCACGGGCTAGAGATGCAGCTTGTGTTGAGACCAGACCAGACCAGCTTGTGGGTCGGGTCCTCAGAGTTTGGAGGAGACCAACCTTTTTTCTGTCCCTCCTGCTGGACGAGCCCACCGTGAACATATACTACTGCAGATGTCTTCATGTCATACAAACACTGGGCTGTGATGACGCAGATGTCCTTCCTTTAGTCGTCCCTGCGCTCATGTTCAACTCGTTCCTGACATACAGTGTCTTGAGAAAGAAACCTGTGGTCCGACGACCACAAGGGGAAAAGACCGGTCGCAGCGTGTTTGTCTCTGACTTCATGTCTGTGGCTCTCCAAGACCATTGGTTCCTACTGAAGATGTAACTCTTTATGATTTACAAATATAAAGTTTTAAAAAAACAACAACTCTTTATAAAACAGCTAAACAATGTAGATATTAGCAAAAATTACACAAACACAAAGAATATAGTGCTTTTATGGGAGCCTCGATGTTGTGTCTATCCAGTGCCAGCCAGCTATGTACATCTGGTGGATACTAATTCCCTTCAACTATCATTTATAATGTTTGTTGCCCAAAAAATAATGAACTAAATGAGTAAACTCAGCTTTATAAAACTTTAAATATGTATTATGTGTGTAATTGATGGCATGTAACCTTTAAATATCACCAAGGACGTCACCTGTCCTCAACGGCGGCTACAGCCCGACCAAGGTGGAATAGAGAGGAATCATCCTTTACTGGAGCAGCGAGAAGAGGCTCAACTAATTAAACCCACAAGATCCAAAACCAAAATCAGCTTCAACAGCTCCTTCCATTCAAATGCTCTAAAACCTTGGGGACAATTGGTTTTCGCTGACTCAACTTCGCTGTATGTTTGGAACCAGAGTTTGAAATGAAGTGTCCACGGACGCCTCCTCCTTATACCTGCTGTCCTCTCCACTGCCCCGCGTGTTACGGACTCTCTCTCGACTCTGGACCTGGCTACTTCCTGGTTTTACCGTGGAAGAGGCCTTTCGTCCTGACTGTTGCCTGGTGTGAACGCTCGGTCGGTTTCAGTCTTCACCTTCCCGCTGTTTCTGAATCTGACCAGAACTATGAGCAGCAACTTTTCCTGGACCTGAGGAACCTCTTAAGACTTTTAACATGTCAACGGGACATTTCACAGCCTGCCACAACAAAGGAACGCTTTTTCTGAATGAAGCTTATTCCCTCTCCTTGAGGAAAAAGAACATATAAACATTTCTCCCGTTTGATTTTGTCTGAGCTCCGATAAGTTACTTTACAGTGTATGTTGTAAATATCAACCCAAAGCTTGGTCACAACTTTCAAACAACGCCATGATCTTTCCGTCCATCCAACACTTTGTTTGGCACCCGTTACCGTTCCTCTAGCGCCACCTTCAGGGTACACAGCTCACTTTGAGCTCTGCTCCGAGTTAGGAGTAAAGAGCAGCTAATAATTACCTTGTTTACGTGTGACTTTATTCTGAGCCATCAACCGCAGCTGTCTCTGACTTCGGCCGTTGATGGTCCTCCTTGATCTTTCTCCGGCCACCCACTGACTCAGTTGGCGATGACCTTTGACCTCTTCCCAGTCAATGCTTTTCACTAGTTTTGATTCCGGTGTTTCCATACAGATTATGTTATATTCATTCAGTGTCTTATAGCTGAGGTGTATTTGTATTTGTCTATTTATTATTGATTTTTTGCACCCCATCTCAATACAAGCATATACACTCAGCAGCTATAACTGTTGACATCTGAGCAGAGATCAAAACGACTAACTACTGCATGTGGGTAAATGAGCTGAAATGCCCGATCACCGACCCAAGCTGTCCTTAAATGTGAAACGTTATCTCCAAATGAGAAAACATTTCAATCATAAGTTAATGAAGACAGGGAAAGATATATATATACTTGTCTATGTACAGGTACTTGTGTATTCTACAGTCGTAAATAAAATGATTAATCAAAAAATAATGAAAAAATTGAAATCACACTGGACAAAATTGGATAGTAGACCTAGAAATGTGAGGACGAACAGCGGATGGTCTTCGTTAGTGTTTTCTCTTCACTGGTCTGTTCAGACGCTCCCAAGCGTTGCACTAAATACTCGAGTTTAAATGCAGCCAAGAGCGAGACTTAAAAGATCAGGTTTTGTAAAGTCCGCAGAGGATATCTTGATAACCCTACATTTCCTCACACTGCCCTTTTCTTTGCTGTCATAAATGAAACAATAACTTTCTCTATCCTAATCAGGGGTTGTCTTTAAGCTTGATTTTGTATCATTCTTCCTCATGTAACAGACTTAGCTCATGTGAGCCAGCTCCAGTCGCTGAAGAAGGCTCGATGTGGTTGAAAGCTCAGGGAAAAAAAAGCTCACGTGGACATTTGAGTTGAGATTATTTTGTCCCAGAAACTGAATCTCCCTGCTCAACATCCACATATTGTCTTGCCTCACCATCGATTTCAAATTGTGGGTGTTTTTTGTGGGGAGTCCACTTCTGTCTGGTGGCTCTTCTCTGATTGTGTGTGTGTGTGTGTGTGTGGGGGGGTGGGGGTGGTGGGGGGGGGGGGGGGGGGGGGGAGTCTGAGGAAAGGTTGCTGAAAGGGCATTTACTCTAATTGGCAGTAGACTTAAAGCGGATGTTTAACACATTTATTTCTTTATGAAGAAATTTATGTTTCTTAATACAAAGTCCCCACCTAAACATGTTGGTGTTTCAGAAATGAGAGCTTAAGAAGGTGACAATGAAAAGACAACCAGACCGATTCAACTTATTAATAATACAGTCAGAAATTGGCAGATTGAGTGGCGATAATTTTTTTGGATGGTTTCAAATGGTCGATGTTTTCTAGTCTGTCTTCCTGCCTCCTCCTGAACAACTTGAAGCATCTCAGTCTTCCAATAATGAACAACCAGGTTTAAGGACAGTGTGTGTGTGTGTGTGTGTGTGTGTGTAAGCGTGTGTGTGTGTGTGTGTTTGTGTGTGTGTGTGTCTGTGTGTGTGGGTTTATCTATGCAGTATTATGGTCTCACGGGGCAGTAACGCTCATCAATCTCATCAACATGCAAACAGTAAAAAGAAAACAAAGTGTCAAAACAAATGTTGATGATGTGTGTAAAACCAACCTCCAAACTCGTCAACTAAACTTCCTCCTCTGTCCGATGATGTCATCATGATGCAATAATGTACAGTTCAGCTGTTGCTTTTCTATTCGCTTCCTTATCAGCAATATTGAGAGTCTTGATATTGGCCCGAGTCTTGATACTAGTCTTGATACTGGTCCGAGTCTTGATACTAGTCTTGATACTGGTCCGAGTCTTGATACTGGGGTTGTAATACTGAAATGAAACAAACAGGGTTGCACTGTTTGATTGGTTTCCTAGTTGACATGATATCAACTTTTCATTTTTGTTTCAACTGGCAAAATGATTTTGCCGAAAAACTGAGTATGTATGAATGTATGTCTGTGTGTGTGTGTGTGTGTGTGTGTGTGTGTGTTTTACCCATCTTGTGGGGACACATATTGATCACACAGTCACATTCTGGGGACTCGCCTTCATTTTGGGGACAAAATGCGCATCCCCATAATGTTAATTAAAACCTTTTATTGTGAAGACTTGGTTTAAAGTTAGGTTTAGGTTTAGTTTAAGGTTAAGGGTTAGGATTAGGTTGATAGGGTTTATGGTTAGGCCCATGTCTCCAGGAAATATATAAGTCAATTAAATGTCCCCAAAAGTTATGGGAAACATGACACGTGTGTGTGTTTGTGTGTTTGTGTGTGTATTCTCTCCATGCTTGAAATGACCCATCTGAGTTAATCACTTCCAACATTCATTTTCTATTAACCCCAGGGGATGAGCAAACAGTGAATAATTGAAGTGTTTAAAGGAGCAGTTCACCCAAGCGGCTGCAGATGGGGCTCCACTCTCTACCCCACAGGAGGTGTTTTCACACATCTGTCACATTGTTTAGTTGGAAAGTTCAGTGATTTGTGAGTTTTATCGTTCCAAATTCTGAACAATAAATCCAATCTTTTTTTGTTAGTGACCTTTTTCACTGAAGATATTTAAAAAAAGATTAATATCTATACAGTTCAGACTTTTTATTAATATAAGTATGAACGGTGGAGACCCATCCGGTTGAGACACGCAATAAAAAGGAAAGTCCAAGATTCAATTTAACCCCTCTTCACCTCTTAAACCGTTCAGACATTATTTTGAATGGAAACAGGGGAATTGCTTCACAAATTGAATCATCCAAATGTTGATAAATGAGAAAAGGTTCAGCGTTCTGAAGATCTTTCTTTTGGCGGTCAATCATACTCACACGTGCTCAAACACTTCCTGCTTCAGAGAACCTCCGTCCACTTCTTATGTACAGTATTTATTTTCAGAGCTTGTTTTTAAAAAAAATAATGATTAGAATGCAAATATGCAATGCAAACTTGTCAGGTTGAGCATTTTTCTCCTCACCATTTCATTTCTGTGACTCTGTTTTATTTGTTTTCATTAAAAAAACAAATGCTGAATAAACATTAGTCCTGCATTCTTTTTAAATAAAGCTGATTAGCTGATTTGATTTTGATCTATTGACAGAAATGTAATATAATATTGATACGGATGTTTTCTTTTTTTTTTACCGAAGTTCTTCTAATCTACACCATTGGCACATGGGAGGAGTTTCAGTTGGTCTTACTCTGAAAACTCACCAATAAATTGGCCCCCATATTGTACATTTTACTTTATCAAGTGTTCTGACTACTTTTTTTCCACCACTGATGAAACCTCAACAACTCTCACAGGACCCCAAAAGATTCCAATGTTACGAGAATAAGTCTCATCTCATATCCGCCACAGGGCACATAACCCACATCAACGTGAAGGCACATGTGGACTTATGAATGACATTAATGAATGGCATCTAAAGGAAAACACGGACTCAGTGGATGGTTAATGTGCGGAAAGAGCTCCAGAAATTGCAACAGCTTCCGCAAAAATGGCCAAGACACTAGAAACTACAGGTTCTGACCTTTTCCTCTTCAATAGACAGAAGAAACTCCCTGACATATTTACAATAAACACAGTAACCTTTTCACCAAGCCTGCAGCGTCACGTTGAAAGGATGTTGCATACATAGCCTTGGATGGACTAAAACAGTGAGACCTAATTTGGCCCTGAATGATTTTATTCAGGCAGTTTGGACCACCACAAAGGAAGAAATACAAAAAACTGCATCAGTCTTTGTGTTCCTGAACAAACTGGTATTACTGAGGTCATCGGACAGGCTGGATTGGACTGGCTACACTGGTTTGTATCATTCGCTGAACACCCAGTGTCTCCTGCCCTGTGGAAATGAATGATTGGCCAGTTAAAAGTTGTCGAGTACTTCATGTATCACCTCAGGGTCGTTCATCTCGCACCTGTCTTGTGCCTTTAAATCATGACCATAAGATCGTTGTGTCCAGTAAGCTGGAAGCAAGGAATAATGTTAGCGATTGGTATTTGTATTTGTAATGTGACTTTACCCTGTGCATTATCTTTAACTCCCAATATGTGTGTTTAAAGCAGGGTCACAGGAGAAGCACCCTTTTCTGGTTTGGCCTTAAATCAACATATCCCAGCTGACTTCAGATTAGAGGTCAATCACATACAAGTTCAGAAGGATCAACAGAGACTTGTATGATTAGTGTGTTAAGTAAAGTCAATGGGGGAATTATTATATTCTCATGATGATCTGGTGCAATATTTTATACTACTGGACTCTACAGCTACAGTGGGAGGAGCCGGATGAACAAACACCGACGCCGCATTGATCCAAACACACTTATCCCGACCGACTAAAGGTTAGTCACTGCAGCCCCCCTTCTGCTTTAAGATTACACCTCACTATGAACTCACACAGTATGACTGAGAAAACAAATGTCAAGAATCTTAAATAGAAAATGAAAGAAAGTTCAGAAATTTTTTGAACAAAACAATTAAAAAAAATCATATAGTCTCACTCCCCTATCTCTCACTCTCTCTCTCTCTCTCTCTCTTTCTCTCTCTCTCCCTCTCTCTCTCTCTCTCCCTCTCCCTCTCCCTCTCCCTCTCTCCCTCTCTCTCTCTCTCTCTCTCTCTCTGGTTAATATAGTTAGTTTTTCCAACATTACTGCAACAAGTTGAGCTATGAGCACAGGCTTTTGAAAAGAGGAGGAGGAGGAGGAGCCATGATGAGGATAGGTGGAGTTCTTCAGTCTTTTCTGGGATAAAGGAGGTGTGAAGCCTCAGAGAAGTTGACAACTGCTGCAACAGGTGCATTAACAGTATTTGTATTTTTTTTCTTCTTTTTTTTTCGTAGTATTAGGACAAATTGTATTTGTTCTTATTGTTGGCATATTCTATTATATATGTTTGCATCTATCTGAGTAATATTTTAAATTCTAAACATATTTTTAGTTTCAAGCTATTTGTTGCGCCTTTGATCAGTTGCTTCAGTGCTTGTCGTAGCTCTTAATAAATTGAATTATAGACTGCAGGTGCACAGAAAAAAAGTCGAATAGAATAGAGTATAAGTACAGTCTAGTAAAATGCAGGACTACGAGGAGTCCGTGTCGTTTTTGGGGACCTGGGGCTCGTTCCAGAAGAGAGTCTTCTTCCTGCTCTGTCTCACCATCATCCCAAGTGGATACAACCTGCTGTCCGTCATCTTCCTGCTGGCTACGCCCCAACACCACTGCTCCATCCCCCACCACAGCAACCTAAGCCAGGACTGGATCCAGGCCAGCATCCAGGAACAGGTCAGAACTGCTCCTGAGTCTATGCCTTCCAAATGTTCTACACAAAATCTCCTCTCCATATAGTAGCAATTCAAGTTGATGACTCGCATTGAAAAGTTCAGCTCACCTGAAGCCAAAAGCATGAAATCCCACTCACTGTTCCCTTGTCCGTGGTTTTGACCATACAGGTTGAAGATGATGCATGCAGGGTAAAAAGTCTCATCTCATGCTCACCTTTGTTCACCCGAACTCCCATCTTATTACAATGGAGTTGAATTAAATATTGTTTGTGGTGTGCAAAGCATTGACAATTATATTTTGCCATCATTGTCTGTACTGGTGCATAAACATGTAAGAAGCATTTTACTGTTGAAGTTGTACTTTTGTAATTGAATGACATTGAATGAAATGTGCGTCGACTGTAGCTGTATTTGTGTCTTAAATATAGAAATCAAACATCAAGGTTGAGCTCATTCTAATTCATGTATTTACTGATGCAGAGTTTGATCTATAAGAATTCATCATATTCTATTTGTTGCAAGAAATAGATAAGAAATATGAATCTTCAAAGTAAATAATGTGACGATAGGTGTCAAATAATTTCAATTTGTAATGTTCTTCTTCAAATCTGGTTGAATGCTGAGACATAACTAAGCTGGTGTCCAATAATTCACAACACACCTTTGATCCGGGCGGTGAGCCTCATGCAGGTTGGAACTGGTCTAGTTTGATCTGATGCGGTCTGTTTGGGTTCAGTCTCCCTCCTGTTGTTGCAGCACAAGTTGGATAATGGTGACTTTATCTTTCCTGGTCAGCAGGTGGCCGGGCGGCTGGAGAGGAGCAGTTGTAGCCGGTACCAGCTGGACCTGGTTCCCAGTCTGGATCTGGTCCGCAACCTGTCAAGTCCAGAGGTCCTCCTCTCCAACCTGACACAGGAGGGCTGTAAAGATGGATGGACCTACAGTACTGAGCACTACCAGTCTACTGTAGTCAGTGAGGTACCGAGCTACTGCTGTTACTGTTGCCACTATAGACTATTGGGAGTACTAATACACTACATTGTACTTCTACCCCCAACCTTTATCCATATACTGTTCATTAATGTTTTGACTATTCAGAAATCAGTCTTAGAACAACTTTGGTCTGTAAAACACTGAAGGGGTGAATGTACTTGTAGAGCACTTTTCTAGTCTTCCGACCACTCAAAGCACTGTCCCACTACTTCTCATCATTCACCCATTTACACCCATTCATACACTGATGGGAGGGGCTAAGGTGCACCTGCCCATCAGGAGTAACTAACATTCATATACACATGCATACACTGTAGGCACAGCTACGGGAGCAATTTGCGGTTAACTGTCTTACCCAAGGACACTTCGACATGGACTAGCGGAGCTGGGGATTGAACCACCGATCCTCTGATTGAAGGATGACTTGTCTCACTGTTCACCAATCATTGTCTTTGCTGATGAAACTGAAATGACTGGATTGGTGTCTCCTGCATATTTCACCTACATGCGTGGTGTAATGCCACAACTTCTGCAGGACACTGGAAGACTGTCTCTAAGAATTTGGATACTGAATAACCAGAATATGAGAATCTGAACAATGTAGACCACACTCAAAGGAGTTGCATGCTGGAGGACAGTGCTCAGAGGAAGAACCGGTGGGTTCAAGCAGGAAACAGGGATTCAGAAGCTTAAGATGAACGGAGACTCAAGGCATTTAGACTCAGGATAAAGAAGTACAGGAACAGGAAGCACATCTGGTCAAAAGACTCTGTGACATACCTGACTGCTGGTGACCAATCATGCTTTTAATGTCTCTTTGTTGTGTTAATCCTCCATTCCCGTTGCTTTATATTCCAGTGTTTATCTCCGTAATATTATTCCAGTTTATATTTTTATGTCTGCTGCAGAATTCCTAAATGTGCCTTGTCTTCTAGTTTAACCTGGTGTGCAGCGACCAGTGGAAACAGCCGCTGACCTCCCTCGTCTACTTCCTGGGAGGATTGTCCGGATGCTTCATCTCTGGACAGATCTCTGACCGGTACTTTTTGACAGAGTCAGATGTATAATGTTTGGCCAAAGTATGTCTGGTAGTTAGCTGTGAGCTAACCAAGCATTGACTAAACACATGGCGGTCTGCTACACGTCATGGGACAAGGAAGTGTATGGACAAAACTTCAGCTTAAACTTGCAACATCATTTTGAGGTTTGGTGAGACAGACTGCATTTATATTGCACTTTTCTAGTGTTGGCGACCACTCAAAGCTCTTTACAAGAAAAGCCAGCATTCACCAGTTCATACACTAGTGGCAGAAGCTTCCCATACAAGTTACCAACTGTTTATTCGGAAGGATAAATTGGAGCAATTTTGGGGTTCAATATCTTGCCCGCTGGGGACTGCACAGCCGATCGTACGATCGGAGGACGATGGCTCTACCTTCCGAGCCGTGACCACAGGTTAGTTGAAAGCTACCTAATATTCAACCTAAACATACCATAACATGGTTTGCCCTGGTCATGGCCATCAGGGTATCTTCCAACAATACCATCCTATTTCTAATTAATATCTGAATAGAGGAACATACATGCTGCAGTTGTGGCCGATACCACTCTGTTGTATTTTGTACTTCAGGTTTGGCAGGAAGCCGGTACTGTTCGGTGCCATCATCGCGATGAGCATCTTCAGCAGCGCGTTGGCCTTCGCTCCGTCCTGGCCCGTCTTTATCGCGCTCTTCTTCATGCTGGGCCTGGGTCAGCTCACCTGCTACATAGCTGTGTTTGTACTGGGTATGGCTTTTTTTTGTTTTTCGATACTGTGACTGCTGACTTTTGTCCTTCCCTCCACTGGTTGTGTGCCCTGTTGTTTATCTCGATGAAGTCTCAGAACAGAATAAGACCATGTCGATACCGATGAGGACGCATTTGAAATCTTCTTCTGTAAGTGTTGTCCTTGTATGCATTCAAAGCCGATGCTTTGCCTGACACTTTTTTAAACGTTTCCTCCACAGGCTCAGAGATCCTGATGGGTCCAATCAGAGTTCTCTTCTCCAGCCTGTGCATGCCGTGGGCCTACCTGTTAGGTGTAATGATGCTGCCCGTCACTGCCTACCTGGTCAGGAGCTGGAGACACCTGTCTCTGGCGATGGCTGTGCCAGGCCTGGCCTGTATCCCCCTCTGGTGGTAAGGCGACTTAGTACACTATGAAGATCAATCTGCATTTTATACTATTGAATTCATTTGTCTTCAGATCATTTTTCATTGACATGAAGGATAGGATGAAAGATGTAAGGCTCCAGTTGATGAATTTCGGTGATGTTTCTCCCTGGTAATCTGATTTTGTACTTTAATATGCTCCAAACAAAAGACTTGTGAACATTCCATGGCATTTTATTTTGTAACATGAACAACGTATGAATCTACGGTCTCCAAAACCAAAGGATAATTGATGTTGTGATAACGTATCACTGTTCTAAAAATCCTGTCTCATAGTATTATAAGCGGTAGCAGTGCAGTGCAGTTTAGCATCTACAGTATATGAGACGCACCGGGCTTTGAAGTACTACAACATAAATCCATCTGTGCCATTGTTAGATGCTTGGAGAAAATGCCCTTGGAGTGTGATGAAGTATTTTTTTTAACTAAATACCCACAGGGGGCAAGTGGTTCAAACAAATACAGGACTTTCCACAAGGAGCCTGGTGTTCGAGGCCCGTGTTCATGTCCCAAAGCTTTGTTGAGTTATTCCTGACAAAGCGTCAATATGTGACGAGTTGAGATTGGAACGTGTCGTTAAAGTACAACTTAACACCCTATTTTTGCACCTATTCAGAAAATAAATGTAAAGCCAGGCCCAAGGCGCAGTGTTAGTGTCTTGTATTTTGGAGTGTGGAGGTCATTTTTCACAACTTGCTTCTCAGATCATTTTGGACCTTTGTGGACTGCTTTTCACACAGATGGATGAACCAGCGTGATGTAGAGTCCTTCTCCAATTCTCACCAAAACATTTGCAATTGTCTGTTCAAAAGGTTGATTCCGGAGTCGCCGCGCTGGTTGGTGTCTTGTGGCCGTATACAGGAAGCAGAATTCCTGCTGAGGTCAGCGGCTCTGGAGAACCGAGTGGAAGCTCCACATGTCATCTTCCTGTCAGCCAATGTAAGCTCAGCCTTGTTTCGCAAACTTAAGGATGACGGACGTTGTACTGGAGTTTCTGTCTTTCCACAGGTTGAAAAAGTAACAAGTGAGAAGTCCCCCGGCTTTCTGGACCTGCTGAGGACAGCAAACATTCGACGTATGACACTTATTCTGTGGTTCATATGGTGAGTTAAAGCACTTTTACACCACAAGAATGTACCTGAGCATTTCCTCTTTATTTGCTAGCCCTTGCTAGCACTACCAATAGTACGGTTGTTTTGTTTTTCCATCCAGAGCAAGATACAGTACCTCAACAACTCGTTGTTCATTTCGACAACTTTTACTGTGATAAAGTCTTGTTCTCTTGTTGTTTGCAGGTTTTCTATCAATATGAGTTACTTTGGATTGTCATTCAACACATCTGGTCTTAATGGCAACCCCTTCCTGAACTACTTCCTGTTGACGGCTGTTGAGCTCCCAGCGTACGCTGCCAACTGGCTGGCGTTACGCAGTCTTCCCCGCCGCCTGTCGTATATCTCTTTCACCCTGCTGGGGGCGCTAGCGCTGCTGGTCATACAGATCACTCTAAACAGTGAGTAAGAAAAAAGTGCCGTACTTTGAAGAAAACTTGACATAGTTGTCCGTCCTGGGATACATTTTAGGTTAATCAACTTCCCAGTACTAACACTTGAATAACCCTTGTTTAAATGATTAGGTCCTAAAAGCTGTAAATGCATGAATAGCCGAATCCAGAGTTATTTTACTTCTGACATTCATGTGACTGAGACTGAGAACAAGGCCGGAGCAGGCCTCTGGTTGCAAAAAGAAGGCTGAATGTATAGTCTATAAGAAAATGACTCTACTTCTCACTTGATTTATTCCCTCAGTAAACATGAGCTTATGATCTCAATCTCTGGTTTCAAGTCTTCTTAAATACAGCATGGCGTTCATTTTGTAAATGATGATCCCATTTAGAGCAACATAGAAGATAAATCAGGGTATGATTTTGGTTGTGGCTACTTTGGCTACCTTGTGTTTATCCGTATTTTCGTCTTGTAACTTTTACCCTTTCACAGTTTGTTTTCATGGAAATTAATTGCCACATTTTGGTCGCCTAAAAATGTATTATTCAGCATTCATTTGTACTTATAGCTCTACCCTCTCGTGTCACTTCTTGTTGTAAAAAAACCAAGATGGCAACGGCCATGGTGGCGAAATCATGGCTTCAAAGCAGCAGTCCACTAACCAATGGGTGAAGTCACGGTGGCTACGTCCACTTCTTATATGCAGACAATAGGCTTGATCAAGGGCTTGGGAGGCGGGATTAAAGGGGATGCTTGTGCGCTTGCTCTATGAAGTGTTGCACAGACGATGCATTTTTGTTGGCTAACCGAGGCAGTTGGCATCGCACTGGTTCTCTCGATAACAAAACGTTACCATCGATTCTGCCGGCTAAAATTAAGTAATGTTTATAAATGTATTCAAATACATTTTAAATGGAGTGTTACGCAAAAATGCAATGTTATGGAGGTCTAACGAACGTGGTGGTTGCATTTCCTTCCTCGTAAAACAACATATTTTCTAAGTATTTTAAATCAGCATAGTTTACGGTGTTATGTCAAAGGCTCCTCCCACGTCGAATAGTGTTTCCCTCCTTTTAAAATGATAGCGCCACACTTGGTGGAAACAGTATTTGCAACAACGCCTCACATTGCTGCAAATAGTCACAAAAGGCAATCTATTGGTTTCATCTACTGTGACACAAATTAGGTAACAAAACCGCAACGACACTTCGGGACACGCTGTGTCAAACACCGGCCTTGTGTGTTTCTGGGGTCCATCCACCTTCCGACCCACCCACTGTAAGTGGTCTTTGTTGATATTTAAGTAAAGCTAGCTGTCGGTGTGTCCACCATGCATTGTTTTCCTTGCACACCGACATGAAATGAACTGGCAATTTGTGTTCATGTTCACAAAACCAATAGATTGCATTAGATATGTGGATCACGTTGTGCTCCCACTGATTCAAAAAAAGCTCCATAGCTCTGCTGAAGATCAAGTGTAACCTTTAAATGTGCACTTGAAGGCTGCTTACATGACATAATGCTTACAAATTTGGACTAAAATTGTCTATTCCAAGCAAAAGTGTAATTAGGGATTTTGCTAACGTAACCTGCAATCCCACAAAATAATGTAGTTAGCCTTTGCTCTTTGGTTTTGGGACTAACGCTAGGTTCCTACTGTGAAATTATGTAGTAAGCTTGGTGGCCTCATATGCTAGCGATGCAAGTTAGAGTAGATAAACACGGGGTTTAAACGATTCCTTGCAATTTTGCTCTGGTGGTTTTGGGAAGGCTAAAAAACAAGACGCCACCTTCCAACTTCTTTTATACAAAATATCTCTCTCATTACGCATTACCCATGTTGAGCAATACGAAGCTTGGCCGGCCTGCCGTGCCTCGTAGAATCCCCATGTCTTAAGGAGGACTTTAATGGACAGTCAATTGCTTCATAGTGGTTCATTGCTCTATCCCCCAATCATTAACTAACATTCCTCCTCCTCCCTGCAGGTCAACCAACTGTCACCCTGATCCTGGTGCTGGTGGGTAAATTTGGCATTGTGGCCGGCATCGGGGTGTTGTACATGTACACCGGTGAGCTGTCTCCCACAGTCATCAGGAACACAGCTATGTCCACCTGTGCCATGTTCTCCAGAGTGGGATCCTCTGTTTCTCCATACCTGCTGCAGCTGGGTGAGACCTCTCACTTCACACATTAAACTGTGGAGTTCATAGAGTACATATGAAAATGTATGACGACAAAATATGTGTCGTCAAAGTGGTGCCCCCAATTTAGCTCAGGTTGTTGCCATGGACGGATTAAGAGACAATGGGCACAGGCATGTAAAGGGCCCCACCCTTCCAGCATAAGAACAAGAGCCACAGATTCAAAGAGACATATTTGGGGTTATTGGAGATCTGTTTGTGGTCGTTTGGCGTCTCTTTTTGGTAGTGTTGCATTCTCTGTGGTAGTTTTGTGATTCTTTGTGACCCAACGAGAAGTGTTAGCAGTAGCTTCAAACTGAAGCTCTGGCCCCTAACCTGTCGGGTTCATCCGTCCATGGTGGTAGCTCTGAGGCTGCTCTCGTGACGCATTCATTTCTGGCTTTAGAAGGTCGAGTTCACCCAAATATTGCCCTCGGTTTGGTAAAGATTTTATGGAAGGACTGTATTGGACATATATGAACTCACTGGTGTGGTCTGGTTGGGTCTCCAGCGGTTTACTATCAGTTCCTGCCGTGGATTGTTGTGGGTTCTCTGTCGTTGCTCAGTGTCGTGTTCTGCGTCTTCCTGCCGGAGACCTTCCGACAGCCGCTGCCCGACACTATCCAGCAGATGGCGGTCCCACAGCGGTCAGTCTGCACATTTGAGTGACGATGCGGTCTTTAGGCGTAAGAGAAAGTATAGTCTACGAATCTGAAACCTCGAAACTATTTGAATACTAGTCTACACAACAGCAAATAAGAAGATGTAATGACTAATGATATGGTGTTCAACAGTACACACAAAGCCAAGAGACATAATCAACAACAGAACATTTTAAATATGGACTTTTTCTGCATTATTTAGTCAGTTTTGATATTGTAGGGACGAATAAAAGCATTACATGACATTACATTTACCATATCGAATTACGTATCCAATATGACAATGTGTTAAGAAATCTAAATCAAGATATGTGCACTTTAAGAAAAGCAACAACTTGACAACAGGGTGAAGCAAAACATTGTTAATGTGCCGATTGAATAGTGTAGCTCTCATCTGGCTTCCAGGTTCAGGTGGCCATGGGCCTCCACGCCTCCTCCAAAGGAAGATGGGAAAACAACTGAAGACCCGCCTACTGCACTTGAGATCATCTGCACAACTCGCCTATGAGACTCCTGACACAAATGGATGGAACAAAACAGATCAGCCTCCCAACCCTGTTAGAGAATATGGTGGTCTTCGGTGTCTGGCTTGTCTATTCTCTGCCACTGTAGGCACATGGCAGTGCAACATGGCACACTCGGTGCAGAGGACCCTCTATATGTTGGTATAAACGACTCATTCTAAGCAAAAAAAAAGAAACACAGCAATTCTTAGTTTGGGGTCATAAGACACTAATAAAAGCATAGTTATGAATATTATATTCCATTTCTTCCAATAAATAACCCTAAATCCTACACACTGTTCCTTTATAGTCAGCAGAACTTTAACATGGACTATTAAAATCACATCAAATCAAATCACTTGCACTGATGTTTTGGAACATTGGTGCACTTGAGATGATGAACATGACATGAATGTGACAATCAATCTCTGCATGGATATGAAGGTGGAAAGTAATATGGAACACAAAGTGACTTTAAGGTGAAAGTTAATTTAAATGTGTGTTCTGTCAGTAGTTGGCCTATTTTGCTCTTGTATGTGTCAGCAGCAGCAATGCCCAATGAGAAGATTCAGACAGGTAATATTAACTTGACTTTTTAGTTTTGTATATAATTAATGTATTGTTTGGTTTCTACTACTACGATGAAGAAGCATATGCTATGTAGGCTATATATTTAATGTGATGAATAAATTAATAAATCAAAAGAGTGATTAAAAACCCTCTGTATTAATTATTATATTCATTTATTTACTTGATGGTTACATGTATGTAGGGCATAGTGTTTTCATTTGAACATAAATCTGATACGGGTAGTGCAGTTTCTGAGGGTACCTGAACTTCTCAGTGGTCCGAATGGGATGGGGCGTGGCCTGTCTGGGTGTGGCCCCGCCCCGGAAACAAAGTTCCAGCTTCATGAAGCTCCGGGGTTTCACCGGAAAGCACACAAAAGGCAAACAAAATAAAAGATATGTATAACATACTGTAGTGAATTAGGGGAGACAACATTATCTGTTCACGTATTTATATGTTCCTAAAGATATTTTGACTTTTCTTCAAATACTATAGTCAGGTCAATAACTTCATCTGACCAATACTTTGGTTTGACCAACAGTTTGACTTTCTTTTCAAAGACCACTACAGCCAAATAAGCCTGCTATCGTGTGACTTTTTTTTAATATGGTTTGTTAAACAGAGACCATGCATGTCAATAAGTTATATTTTATTCGTGGTCCTTGGACATATGTTCCAAATTCACTCTAAAAACAATATATGATTGAAATTATCATTATTATTGAGATACTTAAAATATAATTCCTGTATTCCATTATACTGTATGGACACTCATTGATACATTCATAACAGAAGCATACAGTATACAAAATAGATAAATCGGTCTGGCACAATAAAATACATTTTATTGGTCCAAGCTCAAACATTTGAATGCATGTCTGATCACTTAAAGTGTTACAGTTTTAAAAATAGTTTAACAAACTTTATGGATTGAAATAAGTAATAGCCTACATACATACATTCATACATACAATAAGTACAAATATTGAACACAATGAAATAAAATCAATCAACACGAAATCTAAAAATGTGTTGTCAAATATATAATATATATATAAGACATGTAATTGAATATACCCATTAGATATGATGCTTGATATTCCGTCCTCCAGCTTCTCTATAGAAAACGTGTTCTTCTGCGGCTCCTCCAGGCTTTTACTTTGAATGTTGCTTTACCGGAAGTCCTACTCCTCTATTGGGATTCACTGAGGCTGCGCAGAGTCGCGAGCTCCACCGCCTGCTCCCTATGTGCGTCCACTGTTGTTCAAAGCTATCGGAGAGCAAACTGGGATCTTCAGTGTTTAATGGGAAACAGATTTAAAATCCGCAGACAAATCAGACCGGAGGAGGAGGAGAGGAAGAGCTGCAGGAGAGAAGAAGGAGAGACACCGGAGGAGGAGGGGAGGAGGGCAGGGAGGAGGACAAGAATCGGGACAGGATAATGCTGCAGATTTAACTGAAAGGTAAGAAGAGCCACCCGATCAATACTTATTGTTGATCGATCCCGAAGTTGTCGATACTGCGTGCGGGGCTGAGGCTGAGGCGAGGGGGCGTCAGAGCCGCAGCAGCCGCAGCCTTCAGCTGCTGAATGTAGGTCATTGTGTCTGTGGGCCGAGCCGAACCAAGCCGAGGTAAACCGAGCCGTGCCGGGCCGTCCTGCCGCTGCAGCCAGGCCGCAGGCAGGCAGGCAGCTGAGGAGGAGGAGGAGGAGGAGGTAGAGGATGAGGATGAAGATGAACCCCTGCAGCAAGACTGGTGCTGCAGTAACCAGACTCATTTATTACCACTAATAATACGACTGATGGGGGTTATAATAACACTCGTATCAAATAATGGAATTGAAGTTCGGCAAAACATAAACAATACAAATGCTTATTAACAGTATGAAAGTAAACATAACATATTTACAATATACATATATATTAAAGCCCCTGAGAACTAAGTGTCTTGGTTGTAATTATTTATCTATTACAAATACTATTTATCACTTAAACAGCAACCACTAGGGTTAAACTTTGTTTTTCAACTCCATTTTCATATTAGCAAAACATATAATCGATGTAAACATGAGGGCCATAGACATAACATTACTCAACAAATACAAGCTGAGATAAAGAGAAAAGTCAGTGATTGTGGCAAATGATATCAAGTCCAGTATTTCGAAGTTGCGTCAGGACAAGATTGAGAAACAGTTTGTGCCTGAAATGCTCCATACTAACATATATATGGCATAACATAGTATGAATACACTATTTATACAAGCACATACTATAACATAAAGTAAAAGTAGAAACAATGTCATAAAAGGAGGTGATATTGATAGTTAAATGCATGTACAATATCAAAGTGTGGTTCACCTGCTACTGTGTCCCAAATCATAACGAGTAAATGAACTGGGCAGAACTATTATTAATAATAATCATTTAAGGCAATATGAACAACAAATGCACAGTCAACAAATATATATATTTCTTTCTTGCTTAGAGTTGGATGAGAAGATTGAAAACACTTTCATGTCTGGAGACGGTTAGCTTAGCATAAAGACTAGAAACAGGGCGAACAAAGGTAACAAATCCATCTAACTCGGCGCAATGGATAAGAGACTAGCATATAAACCAGTATCTATCCTTGCATGATAAAAAAATGAAAACAAAGGAAATTGAAACCAGCAAAGTGCAGAGAGAGAGAGTTGAAACAGACACAGACGTCAAACCAACATCTGTGTTGACAACAATTCAGTTTATTGTATTCATTCTTTCACATTTTGTTTTGCAAAGTTAGGACAGCAAACTTGAAGTCGAGCCTGACGTCGACCCGTACACCAACAAACATGATTCACTTCCACACAGTGAAAAACCAACAACACGACATCACACACTGAGCTGAATGTGAAGCCTAGTGGCTGAGATTGTGGACTAGTGACTGAGATTGTGGACTAGTGGCTGAGATTGTGGACTAGTGACTGAGATTGTGGACTAGTGACTGAGATTGTGGACTAGTGGCTGAGATTGTGGACTAGTGACTGAGATTGTGGACTAGTGACTGAGATTGTGGACTAGTGACTGAGATTGTGGACTAGTGACTGAGATTGTGGACTAGTGACTGAGATTGTGGACTAGTGACTGAGATTGTGGACTAGTGGCTGAGATTGTGGACTAGTGACTGATCATGTGGACTAGTGACTGAGATTGTGGACTAGTGACTGAGATTGTGGACTAGTGACTGAGATTGTGGACTAGTGACTGAGATTCTGGACTAGTGACTGAGATTGTGGACTAGTGGCTGATATTGTGGACTAGTGACTGAGATTGTGGACTAGTGGCTGAGATTGTGGACTAGTGACTGAGATTGTGGACTAGTGACTGAGATTGTGGACTAGTGACTGAGATTGTGGACTAGTGGCTGATATTGTGGACTAGTGACTGAGATTGTGGACTAGTGACTGAGATTGTGGACTAGTGACTGAGCATGTGGACTAGTGACTGAGATTGTGGACTAGTGGCTGAGATTGTGGACTAGTGGCTGAGATTGTGGACTAGTGACTGAGCATGTGGACTAGTGACTGAGATTGTGGACTAGTGGCTGAGATTGTGGACTAGTGACTGAGATTGTGGACTAGTGACTGAGATTGTGGACTAGTGACTGAGATTGTGGACTAGTGGCTGAGATTGTGGACTAGTGACTGAGATTGTGGACTAGTGACTGAGATTGTGGACTAGTGACTGAGCATGTGGACTAGTGACTGAGATTGTGGACTAGTGACTGAGATTGTAGACTAGTGACTGAGATTGTGGACTAGTGACTGAGATTGTGGACTAGTGACTGAGCATGTGGACTAGTGACTGAGATTGTGGACTAGTGACTGAGATTGTGGACTAGTGACTGAGCATGTGGACTAGTGACTGAGCATGTGGACTAGTGACTGAGATTGTGGACTAGTGTCTGAGATTGTGGACTAGTGACTGAGCATGTGGACTAGTGACTGAGCATGTGGACTAGTGACTGAGATTGTGGACTAGTGACTGAGATTGTGGACTAGTGATTGAGATTGTGGACTAATGACTGAGCATGTGGACTAGTGACTGATCATGTGGACTAGTGACTGAGATTGTGGATTAATGACTGAGCATGTGGACTAGTGACTGAGCATGTGGACTAGTGTCTGAGATTGTGGACTAGTGACTGATCATGTGGACTAGTGATTGAGATTGTGGACTAATGACTGAGCATGTGGACTAGTGACTGAGCATGTGGACTAGTGACTGAAATTGTGGATTAATGACTGAGCATGTGGACTAGTGACTGAGATTGTGGACTAGTGACTGAGCATGTGGACTAGTGACTGAGATTGTGGACTAGTGACTGGTATTGTGGACTAGTGACTGAGCATGTGGACTAGTGACTGAGATTGTGGACTAGTGACTGGTATTGTGGACTAGTGACTGAGCATGTGGACTAGTGACTGAGATTGTGGACTAGTGACTGGTATTGTGGATTAGTGTGTGAGCTTGCAGACCAGTGTCCGATTTGAATCCTCCTTTTATTTGTGTCCAGATGTCCAACGTTACCATGGAAGCAACCACCATGCTCCCGATCCTTAAGAAGAAACTGGCCTTTCTGTCAGGTAAAGCACACACACACACACACACACACACACACACACACGCACACACACACACACACACACACACACACACACACACACACACACAGAGAGCATGAGACAACTTGTCTCCATGTGAGGACTCTATAATCTCAGTTGACATGCCCTGACAGTAATCTTTGGATCTGTCTCTCTTCAGGGGGCAAAGACCGGCGCAGTGGTCTGATCCTGACCATCCCGCTCAGTTCAGACCAGACCAGCATGGAGGAGCTCAGCACCACACTGGACTACCTGCTCAGCATCCCCAGGTATATTCAGGGTCAACTCGACGCTGAGGCGCTGCTGGGTCTTTGTATGTCGGCTCCGGGCCGCGTGTGAATCCAGCATGGTCAGCTGTACTTTTAAGGGGCTTAAAGGATGATTCCGCTTTATTACATCTCGTATTGGCCCGAACATCAGACCACCCTGATTATTAGATAAGCCCTCTCTTTCCAACAGCTGCTTGTGAAGATATAAAAACTCTCTCAGTCCAAAATGAGAGTTCCCATCCGGGAATACTTTTCTTACATGAAAGTGAAACATTACAATACTTGTTTGTTTAATCGCACACATGTCTGTCAGACATATTTTTGTCAGCTTGACGAGTGATTTATCCCCCATTTTTTTTAAATTATTCCTGCAGTAATGATGTCGGCAGATGCCTTCGACTCGTTATAACTTGTGAGGAATTTATTTCCTCCACAACAAATAACATGCACTGTTTTAAATTCAAACAGTGCAGCACCCTCTGTAGGAGCTGGTGTTACACTATATATACAGTATATAGCTGATGCAGCGAATACATCAATGTGTGGTCCAATGTGATACAATCTACATTTTTCACTTTTAAATAACATCCAGAACAAACGTCTTGTATGCGGGCCAATAATATATTTTTATTGGATATGGTTTGTATCGACTTGAGTCCAATCATAACTGATGATAAAATAAATGATCCCCCCCTGTCTCTCTCTCTTAGTCAGAAGTGTAAGGCTCGGGGTTTCACCGTCATCGTGGACGGACGGAAGTCTCAGTGGAACATCGTGAAGACTGTGGTGCTCATGTTGCAGGTACAAACTCTTTATGCCAGTCGTGTGTTTTGAAAAAGCCAAGAAAAAGAAGGGAAAAAAAAGATGACTCCTCCACCGCTGCCGTTTCAGAACGTGATTCCGGCCGAGGTGTCTCTGGTCTGCGTGGTGAAGCCGGATGAATTCTGGGACAAGAAGGTCACGCACTTCTGCTTCTGGAAGGAGAAAGACCGCCTGGGCTTCGAGGTGAGTCTCTCAGCCGCCGCCTCAAAGTTGTATTTGCCGTTCACTCCTGTGGGAACTTGGCAACTTGTCACCGGGGCTTTCCTGACCTGGACTCTTCTTGTGTTTCCACTGTTTTTTTTTTAAGAACTGAAACGTTGCACATGTACAGTTTGTCATTAAAAAAAGCAACAGAGGGACCAACTATGTAATTTTGTATGGCACGGCTATAAAGACGGCAATGTCGGCCCTCGGGCTGGTCCACCACTTTGGTCCAGATTTACATTGCAGCAACTATTGGATGGATGACCAGGTTGTTGTTTTTAAGGACGTATGAGGAAATAAACCATCGTGGGATCGACAACACTGGAAGAAGTTATTGTTCCGTTCTTTCACATTCTTTTTGGCGGAATCCATATTTGGACTGCGGAGGAGGGACTCGGTGGGACCTGTCAATCACCTTGTAGCCCCGCCCAAAAACATATTTGTATAAATGGACCATAATTTACTAATTGAACATCATGTTGTCTTGAAGAAGACTTGAAACTAGAGATTGAGACCATAAACTCATGTTTACAATGTTTACTGAGGCAATAAATCAAGTAAGAAGTAGAGTCATTTTCTCATAGGCTTCTATACAACCAGAGAAATCGCCCTCTGGTGGTCATTAGAGAGACTGCACTGAAAGGCACTTCTGCACTTTTAAGAACCGGAGGTTGCCGCCTGGTTTGGCTGTGTGTTGATTCCCCACTTCTCAGCCAGTTGTTGGCCCCCCCCTAAAGGGTTTCATATCATCCCACCACGGTTAAAAGGCGTTCTGAACCAGAAGAACCAGTGTGAAAAACCCGGTTTTATCCAGCTTTTGAGATAACCTCAGAGACAAAGAGTCTCTGTGTTTTTGCTTCTGATGACATTTTGTTCCAAAAGTACACACACACACACGCACACTGTGTTGTTAAACTGATATCAAACAGAGAGATAAACTGAGCCAGTTATGATAACCTTGAGCATCATTAACTGTCCTGATTGCTGCTGGAAACCTGAGCTGTGTGTTTGTGCGTCGTGGTTTTCGGCCATCCTCCTCCTCTATTACAACAGATGGGTTTACTGATGGAGATCAGAAGTCGCTGTGACCCAAATGTCTGCAGCCGTGTTGGCTCTATGGTTGTTGCCACGGTAACCGGGACCAAGTTGGCTGGTGTGCGGCAACTTGTAAAGTTGCTCCTCTTAGTAGACATTTAGTGCGTATCAAAGACGCTGCGACGTCCAGTGAACAGCAAGAGTGTAATGTTGGGTTTGTTATACACATCTGTTGGAGGGCTCGTCTTCTTCATTTGGTTTTAAAGTACACACACACACACACACACACACACACACACACACACACACACACACACACACACACACACACACACACACACACACACACACACACACACACACACACACACAGCTGCTGGAAGGGAGATTCTGGTGACGGTGTTGAAATGTGACTCATCTAATCTATGGAGAGTGTGTAAATGTCACAGTGGGGTGTGTGTCGTACAGCTGCTCTAGAGCCTGACCTACCGTTTGAATAAACACACACGTACACACACACACACACACACACACACACACACACACACACACTACACGATGAGCAGAGTCCAATTTCTCCGGCAGCATCTGCTGCAGCGACAGCAGAAAGAGCGGCTCGCTACCAGCTGTCTGGCGGTCCGTTGGTGTGTAAAGCAAGCCGGCCACAGAGAGCGCAGGTCAGAGTGCTTCTCTCGAGTGATCATGTGAAAGGATCAAACGTACAAACGGCGGCCAACTTACGAGAGACGCTCTTCTGCAAAAAGCTGATCCGAATCAGCTCGCAGGCTGCCAACGACCAGTGAGCTCTCTCTCTCTCTCTCTCTCCAGATTTAGAGAGGGCTCTGGGAGGCTGAAGGAGACCTCTGTAGATCTCTTGTGTTTCACACCCCCGAGAATCTGATGTCATTTAAAAGTCTGATCGTAAAGGTGCCGAACCTCGTTCATGCCGCGTTGGTGGTGCGGTGTCTCTTCTGCAGCTCACTGTGTCTGTGCTTCCCGTCAGGTGATCCTGGTGTCGGCCAATAAGCTGACGCGTTACATTGAACCCTGTCAGCTGACGGACGACTTTGGGGGAAGTCTGGACTACGACCACAACGACTGGCTCAACAAGAGGCTGGTCAGTGTTTTCGCTTTGAATCGGTTCCACGCGTTTGACACGTTCACAGGCTTGACATGGGTTTCATTCGCCGCAGGTTTTCGAGAAGTTCACCCGGGAGTCGACGTCGCTGCTCGACGAGCTGACCATCATCAACGACGGCGACAAGGGCAGCGCGGTGGACAAGGAGAAGTACGCGTGTGCGCACACACACAGACACGCACACACACACACACACACACACACACACACACACACACACACACACACACACACACACACACACACACACACACACACACAGAGCTACAGTTTAAGGCAGGAAGACGGATGAAACTCTGCGTGTCTCTCTGTCCTCTGCAGATCAGCTGACTGCGCCCTCTTGCCGTCCTTTGACCCTGAGACTGTCCTTCAGACAGGTAAATATCATCTTTCTTTTTATCTATCCCCTCAGACATGTTGGCCTCATGTCTGAGACCGACTATAGTTTTTTACTAAATACTATATAGATACTCTCCATCCACAGCAGCGCTACTGGGAACGAGGACACTGGATTTTGTCCCCCGTCACAGATGCTTTAGGGAGGGAGGGCAGCTGGCTAAGTCGGCGTCGATGTTGACCTGCTGCTGGAGGATTTATACCCCATTTGCACTCCTCACTAATTGGTTCAGGATGATAGTTCATGTGGTGGATGTGTATCCGTCTGAACCCAAAAGCCCGCTTGCAGAAAGGAAAAGCATGTTTTTCTTGGTGGGGGAAAAATCGGCCAAATTACGCCGTTAATCATAGCCAGAAGCTGTAAACCCCCATCAACAGATTTTTGTCTTTCCGACGGTCCTTGAACACATCCTATCCTGTGTGACAAACACTTCCGTCAGCAACCAAAACAAAGCTTAACATTTTTCTTTTTGTCCATGTGGCTCATTTAAAGACCCCGCATGAACCTTTTGCTTGAAACAGATCCTGTAAAAAGAAAAGAAAGAAAAACACCAAATTTGGTTTTACTCAGCGTAACGAGGAAGCCATGATACTAGACAAACATTTTAGTGAAACCTTGACTGAACTGCAGTCTTCTGAACACAGTAGAGGTTGTAACAATTGTCAAACGTGTATATATATATATATATGATGTAAATGGAGAGAAGGGGTTGTTGGCTGCTCCGTCGGCTGCCACCAGGACCTGGAGGTAAATGGACGCCAGGGCTGGATGAGCGATGGATAAACGATGGACGCGTGGATGTACACAATTGTTCACTGTACTGAGCGGCCTGTGTCTGCGGGGAGGAGAAAAGGAGTCTTTGTCTGTGGCGCCACCATCCTCCCTCTGCAGCATGTACACAAACACTGACGCGGTATTGTTTCAGATGCTTTTTGTATAACTGGCTTTTAAATCTAAACCCTTCCACCCCTGTCTGTCTGTCTGTCTGTCTGTCTGTCTGTCTGTCTGTCTGCAGGTCATGAGCTGCTCTCAGAGCTGCAGCAGCGGCGTTTCAACGGCTCCGAGGGAGGAGGAGGCCAGGGAGGTGAGGAAGCAGCTGTCAGTCATCCAGATGTCACTGTGTTAGTCGAGCGCCGACATCTGGATGGATGCCTTTCGGATGCACTGCGGTTGTTCCACCGCAGTGCGACGCAGTGGGCGAGGGTGCTGCGTAGACTGCTAGAGTCCTGGGCATCAGCCAGCGTCAGTGCTGGACCTGGTGGCAAATCCCTGCAGCCTGGTTTACACAAATCTGGTGTAAAGCCTGAAAGTGGAGGCAGCAGATTGCGGCCTGTGGTTTTAGGATGACATGTTCAACAGAAACACACAAGGCTGCAGTGTTTGAGTTTACACAAGTGGTATAACCACTTTGTACAATCAGACCAGAGATGAGGCGACGTCCTGGCCTGTAACCCCCCTCCTCCTGCCGTTCTTCACGCCTGACCCTTCCTCTGACCTCCAGGTCCAGCCTGGTGTCCCATGGAGGAGGAGCTGCTGGCCCAGCCTCAGGTGATGAAGCTGCTGGACTCGCTCAGGGAGCAGTACACCAGATACCAGGAGCTCTGCAGGCAGCGAAACAAACGCACACAGCTGGATGAGATCCACGCCAAGGTCATGCAGGTAACACACACAGCTGTGGCTCTCTGTCTCTATCTATAAATCCTTGGGCATGATTCATGATTGGGTTCTATTTTCTTTCTGCAAAGTGCAGCGAGACTAAAACATGGCTGAGACATTAATGGTAGGTGGAATTGTTTGTAAAAACCTTTTAGACCGAGCCAGACTAGCTGTTTCCCCCGTGTGTCTACATGTAGTCAAGCCGCTGTGTGCTATATACAGGGCTACAGTAGCCTCTGGAGTCTTTCCCCGATTCTTTTATCATCCGGTTTTGACCTTTGACCCTCAGCAACGGTATCAGTGAGCAGCGCTTCTGTAGAAGTAGACTCCACTGAGGTTACTGGGGCTCCTGCAGCCGCAGGGGCTGATGGGTAACACCACTGTCTTGGAGATGAGCCCGGGGTTGCCATGGGAACCGAACCATGTTGGTCGCTAGCCTGGAGGATTTGAGGTTGGCTGGGGAGGTGGGGTGGATGGCCTACTTCTGGATCGCTGTGCGTGTGTGTGTGTGTGTGTGTGCGTGTTCTTTAAGGCATCCCTGACCTGATAAATACAATTAAATCATGATACTACTGACACGCATCAGGATGATCGTTCTCGGTGATACTGAGGACTGTGTGGTACTCTGGTGAATGGTGCTTTGATTTTGACCTTCCTGTTTTAAAATGCGTTTCTTCTCTCTCCTCCAACTTAATGACTTTATTACCCAATTTGTAAATTCAGTTATACTTTGATACATTTTTTTAATATTGAATTCCAATTGATTGAACTTTTCTATTTCAGTTGGCTGTAAAATATAAATATATTTGTGGAAAACTGTTTGTGAATTATTTTGTACAAAAGAATAGATTTATGGACAGTGAACCTCTAAGATTGCATCCGAGAGCCATCGCAGAGAGAGGAGTAGAGGCTGAGAGCCCCCTGCTGGTCACTCTGCTGCACTGCAGCTCAGAGACTCAACAACGACCAATAGACATTTCTGAGGCATCACACGCAGATATGGAGACATGCAGATATGGATAATATAATTAATGACGGTTGAGTTAATTCACACAGCTGCTTTAGCCCTGGTTTCCCTGGAGGGGAGACAAATGAATGGAACTATCTAAAGCAGATCCCTAAGTGTGCGTTCTTCCTCTCCTCTCTCAGGTGGTCACCTGGCTGCAGGGTCCAGGTTCAGAGCTGTTGAAGACTCAGCAGGCGATCGGGGACTCGACGCGAGCGGCTCAGGCTCTGCAGCAGAAACACGAGGAGATCGAGAGCCAGCACAGTGTAATGCAACGCATCGGACACACACACACACACACACACACATTATGTGACAAGCTGATGGTTCAGATTTTGGGTTCAATACAGATCTGAGTTGAGTTTTAAGAGTAGGCAGTCTCCAGCCTTTATGCTATGCTACGCTAATTGTTTCCCGACTCCAGCTTCACATTGGACCCACAAATCTGGGTCCAATGTGAAGGGGGGGGTTCTCAATCTTCTCAGCAAGAGTGCCGATTAACGTATTTCCTAACGTGTCAAACTCTTGAAAGCGTCCCTTATCGTGGCGTATTTAAAGATGTCAGACTAAATATTCTAAAAGTTCACCGGGCTCTGTTCTGTGTGTGTCTTTGTGCAGGAGTGGTTCGCGGTGTACGTGGAGTTGAACCAGCAGATCGCCGCCTTGCTCAGCGCCGGGGAGGAGGAGGAGGTGGTGGAGCTGAAGGCGCTGCAGCAGCAGCTGAGCGACGTCTGCTACCAGCAGGCGGCTCATCTGGAGGGCCGGCAGCACGTCCTGCAGGCGGCGCAGGGCTTCCACGGCACCACGCAAGAGGTACACACACACACACACACACAGGAAACATCTAGTACAAAGGTAGATTCGGGACATTTTAGCATAGCTGAGCACAAAGACTGTAGACGGGGTGGGGAGGGGGGGTAGCTAGCCCCATTAAAAGTGTGGAAAGATCTTCCAATCACAAACTAAAAGCCAAATCTTCCATGGATGAATCCCGAATGTGGATCAAGTGGCGTGAAACCCAAAGTGTGTGCTACTTGTCCTGAATGATGACCGCTCTGTGTGCCTCTGCAGTTGTCCCAGCAGCTGGACGGCCTGCTGGGCATGCTCTGTGCTGACGTGGCTCCAGCCGACGGCGCCTCCATTCAACAAAACCTCAAGCTGTTGGAGGAGAAGCTGCAGATTGTCGGTACGTGCTCCGCGAACGTCCCTCCGACACGATAACGCTTTTTAAAAAAAAAAGTATTCCGGTGGCGCTAATCGTGCGTCTACGTCTGTCCGTGCAGAGGCAGGTCTCGCCTCTCTGCGCCAAAAGGGCGGACTGCTGATGGAGCAGATGTGCACCCAGCCGCCGTGGCCCCTGGAGGAGGCGGAGGAGAGTCCCGCTGGCGAGCAGCAGGACAGCGCTCAGCACGTCGAGACCGTGATGGAGGAGTTGCAGCTCCGCAAGCAGAGGTAGCCTTCTTCTTCTTCTTCTGCTTCTGCTTCTTCTTCTTTTCATCTTTTCAAGGCAAAGCAGGGAGTAACTTGGGGGTTGGCAACACTTAAACAGTATTCCGACTTTTTAGATAAAATGGTGGCTTAATGATGATTTGATTTTGGAAGGTATGGAGTATCTTGCTATAGCGACACTATTAGTTAGGATATGTGAATGAAGTGTGTGTGTGTGTGTGTGTGTGTGTTGCAGGTGTGAGGACATGGTGGACGTGAGGAGGCTGAAGATGCTACAGATGGTCCAACTGTTCAAATGTGAAGAAGACGCTTTACAGGTAGGACAACAGCAACAACACACAACAGTACTTCCTGTACTGATGAGGTATGATATATATATATATGTGTGTGTGTGTGTGTGTTCAGTCAGTGGAGTGGCTCGGCGAGCTGTTGGACGCCCTGTTGAAGACCCACGTCAGACTGGGCGATGACTCTCAGGAGTCCAGGACCATGTTGGACAAACACAGGAAGTTTGTGGACGTCGCTCAGGTGAGACGCGTCCCAACAGCAATAATAAATGTCAACTCTTAAGAGTCCGGGGGAGGGGAAAAAACGGACAGATTGATGCTGACAGCCGGCTCTCCGTCCTTCACCTCCTCTTTCCCCCCCCCCCCGCAGAGCACGTACGACTACGGCCGCCAGCTGCTGCAGGCCACCGTCGTCCTCTGTCAGTCCCTGCGCTGCACGACGCGCTCGTCCGGAGACACCCTGCCGAGGCTCAACCGAATCTGGAAACAGTTCAGCGTCAGCGGCGAGGAGCGACAGCAGAGACTGGAGCTGGCCATGAACTTCCACACGGCCGCCGAGAGGGTGAGACGGGATGAGAGACAGACAGACTGACCCCCCCCCCCCCCCCCCCCCCCCCCCCACCGTCTGTTTTCAAAAAAAAAATATTGTGGCATGTGCACATGAAGCAGCTGTGTTGGACCCTGGACGTTGAACATTAAAATTTGCCTTCATAGTTTTTCTTTTTTTTTTTCCTTAGGTGTTGCAGCAGGAATGTGTGGACCCTGAGGCTTTGGATGAAGTCGACTCTTCTGGAAAAACTCTGCTGGACAGACTGACCTTGCCTGTCATCTTCCCTGATGGGTACGCTCACTCACTCGCTCACTCGCTCACTCACTCACTCACTCACTCACTCACTCTGCTCATGTAGACATTTCTCCACTATACCTTTACACGGAGAATAGTGGCTTGCTGCTATACTAAAGCTCTGAATATTAAGTTTAGCACTTTTTTTAAACCTGCAATAATATTAATAATTATTATTATTTTATTCAGCCAGTTGGCCAACATTCACTTATTCACCTTCCATGCTGACATTATGTGGTGAACTTGCTATGCTGAACTGTATCTGTCAGCTGTTCGATGCTGAGCAGGTTGTGTATCGTGGGTTCTTAGAGCTTTGTAACTATTGATTATACCCGCTTTCAACCCTAAAATTCAATGGTCAGTTTTTTTTTTTTTGGTGCCCACTCAGGAGGGGAGTTCCCAATGTGAAACAAACTCCTAACTCGAAATCCATGTCGTTTCAGGACCGAGCAGTACTTCGGGAGTCCCAGCGACACGGCGGCGGCGGCTGAGGGCGTCAGGGAGCGCCTCCTGCTGGTGGAGGAGCGACGGCTGCAGCTGCAGGAGGTGGAGCTGCACGAGGAGGAGGAGGAGGAGGAGGAGGAGGAGGAGGAAGAGGAAGAGGAAGAGGAAGAGGTGGGGGTGCTAAACGGGAAGGAGGCGCGGCTGGACGTGATCGGCGAGGAACTGAGCGAGAAAGAGGAGCAAGATGATGAGGAAGAGGAGGAGCAGCAGGATGAAGACTTAGAGAGGGCCACACAGGACTGCTAGTGGGCGTTAACCCGAGCGGCCTCAGTGAAGCTCGTTGGCGAAGGGCAGCTGATTAACTTCTACCGAAAAAGCTGCGACCGGTTGCTTCCGTCTCCCAGCAGTTCGTTCCTGCCGCTGCTATTTCTCTATATTAAGACTGCATTTCCCATCAGCCTCACCCTTCCTGAAAGATGGGGAGACATGTTGGATGTGATCCTCGTCGCTCCGATCAGCAGAAACTGTGAGAGCCCTGGAACGACGGCGCCCTCTTAACCGTTTTCCTGCCATGAACGCCGTCCAGATGGAGCTGTAAAATACTGGAACTATTCATATTCACGTCTCTGGATGCTCCGTTGGCGACAGGCCGGCTGTATAATAATGTTTGGATAAGAATTCCTCAACTTATAGTTGATGCCGCCTCCTCTTTCCCAGCATGCCTCTTGTCCACCTGAGTGGGTGGAGCTTCCACGGTGCTAACACGGTTACCAAGGTTTTCGTCCGTGCCTCCTTTCGCTGTTCTTGCTTCCTCGCCCCCTTTTTATTTCCCCCTCCCCCCCTGAGGGCAGATGAACTCATTGGCCTGTACAGGAGGGGCGGAGCCACAGCATATCAGGTGTCAGCGGCCCTGTATGTTTCTCCCACAGGTGCGTCAGGTGACTGGGGGAGGCGCGGAACTCTCCGGGCTGAAAAACATGCGCAATTAAGCAAAGCAGCTTGTGGAGACAACCACAAGTCCCAAAGAGAACGTCCCACCTTAAACAAGATATCGTTTTACTTCGGCCTCCTATGACCCGAGGATATACCCCGGGATACAGTAACAAACTAAGATGAAAATAAATGTGTAATACGATTTTACATTTAGAGCATTGATTATTGAGTTTTGTGCACAAATTTTTTATTTTCTCTCGCGGCCTCTATATATATATATTACAGGTTCGACCACATTAATACTGGAGTGGAAACGTGCAGAAAAGGAGAACGATTTTTGATTTATGGTGAAAAAACATTTTAACTCGAGTTCGCCTGATTGGACGTTCCCTGAAATGGTTTCTGGGACTTGTAGTTGTAACATTAGTCTTTCCATGATGACCATGTCGCTGTTTTAAATAGGCCCGCTGTCTTTATGACGTAATGCCGCTTTTCCCTGATGCAGACATCAGAATAAGAACAATTCCCTTTTCTATTTATTTTCACTTTGTTTTTCCAAACAAAACTTACCGCGACTGGTCGGTATTCTTTGACCAATAACTGCTGCTGTAAGTGTAACCGCTAAATACTGCGTTTTGCTCTCTGTCCAATAATATATACATGACATCATCCTCCAAATAAAGAAGCTTTTTAAAGTGGATGTCAAAGGTGTTTTTTTTATTGGTGTAAAGCTTATTCAACCAGCCACTCACAATACAAACACAACTACTGTATATGTTTTCAAATAAACTTTATTTAAAAAAAATGTTTCACCACTTTCACACTAACTGTTTAAACATAGAAATAGTGTAACTTTGTCCTGCTCCTTAAACCTCCTGTTACCTTCTAATGTACCAACATATTTTACCCCCAGGAAATGATTAATTCAAATTGTACTTTATGTACCCACCTGAAATCCAGAATACCAAATATATTTGTACGGTGTCTTAATGGCTTTATATTATTTTGTTATCTATAACATTTGCAATGAAAAATAAGTTATGTTATCAAGAATAGTATCATGTATTAGGTTTGGGGTCAATTGACCAAGAAAAGCAAACAAATTAAAAAAAATGTTGAAGGATTTTATGTCATTTTAGGGTAATTGCTGACCCCGATTGAGCCATACATCCCAAAATGCTGTGAGTTTGTCACACCCTCTTCGGCCCCGCCTTGTTTCTCTGTCATCAAAGCGTACGTAGTAGAGGAAACATGGAATGTGTTTAGAGACATGGTGGCTGGAAATATTGCCCTACCAGTGTTGGCAGTTGTGTCACCTTTTGACTGGCACACTCCGGCCAGAATGAGCCACCCAATGTAGGACACACACGGACACACAGACACACACATACACACACTATCTTAAGTATATCCTTTTCAATTGATGGTGTTATGAAGCGCTCAAATGCTGATTGTATGTCTTGGACATGGCTGACTCGGGTGGGCCTGGAACCATTTTG
Organism: Cyclopterus lumpus; assembly: GCF_009769545.1. Taxonomy (NCBI): domain Eukaryota; kingdom Metazoa; phylum Chordata; class Actinopteri; order Perciformes; family Cyclopteridae; genus Cyclopterus; species Cyclopterus lumpus. The sequence continues at coordinate 20,934,657 of NC_046986.1, read as the reverse complement.
ATGACATTAGCAGCACTAATTGCAACCCTGTTGTTAAAGTGGGGAGACAGACCACAACTTCATTTTTGGAAGGTAGTGTGTTTGCTGGTGGTTGAGACAACAGGGTCAACACAGTCTCATTATCAGGAGGATGCCTCATAATCAGAGACCTCCTCAACATCATCTCTCTCAGGCACGTTCTCCTCTCTGTCACTTTCATGGTCAAAGAGATGTGACAACACCTCTTTGACAGAAAACCTTTCCTTAGTCGTGTTTAGTTGAGGAGACAAAGAAAGAGCACCAAGAGAAATGGTTTAGAAGGCTGCTGTGCAAACTTTTGTTTGCTCCACCCCTATGTTCTATGAACCATCAATATCTTCAAGGAATCCATATTTCCCCTCCCCGACGTCATTCTCATACTCCTACAGTTATGGTTATGTTAGGTTAGGAGCCTAAAGCTTTTTTGAAGATTATAAATTGCGTGTTCTAGTGACCTCAATATCATCCAAAACAAAATGTAAATTTCTTATGTTTTATACAGCTAAAAAAGCCCAATGCGTACAGCATGAGTACAGGACATTGAAAACATGTTCATTTTACAATTACCCAGTTGTCCCCATTAAATTAGGAAGTCATGAAATATAAAGCAAAAGAAATAATGTCAATCATATATTTAGAAATGGTAAACATTAAATGGGGTCAAACAGGAGGGTTAAATATATGACATTACATTTGTGCCCTTTATACAAGCCATTTATTGTTGCACTAGAGGGCGCCTGTTTACCCACCTAAACACTCAAAATGAGTATATGAGATTATGTTGAGTCATTTCAAAGTCAATATCATTCACCCGTGGTTGATAAACGTATTTATACGTTCACAATGTTGACAAATGAATGTGGAGATAAGTAACGACGTTGAGAAGTTAACTTGTCATGAAGGTTTTTGCCTCCAGGAGCCAGAGTGGATGATTTGTGTTGATGGAGGAGAGCCACAGAGCGGAGCTCTTTACTTTACTGGGGGTCTTTAAAGTGTCCGTTAACTGTGCAGGTCATTGCCGGTTTTCCTTGTCAAAAAGGTCTTTGGCCTCGTTGATCTTAGCGGCCAGATACGGCGACCCACCTGCGCACAAAGAGACACAAACACAAGTCTGATTCCAGGATCACTCCTTTAACACTCAAACATACCTATATCAGACTCCTCCCATTCAGCTGGCTGCATATTATCATTTTCTAAGTCCCTGTCTCTATGTAACGCCACAACAACCTCCGAGCCAGCGACCTACACAACGATAAAGGCATATAAAGGGGGTTACCATTTCAATCCCAGACCAGAGCTTGCCTTTCCACGTGAAAAAGAGTTCCCCCCAGCACTATTCTGCAAATGATTTTGACTGGTTTTAAGAAATACTAACAACCCAGGGTGTTTCTCTCCTGCCCCCTGGTGGGACAGCCAGACCGAGCACAGCGGTAACTGCAGCCGTCACTTTGACAGTCAGAGTTCAAGCTCACCCTTATCTGGATGGTTCAGGACCATGATCCTCCGATGGGCCTCGCGTACCTTGGCCTTGGTGCTGACTGGGCTGGAGAAATAAAAATGAACAATAATGTGAGCAATCATCCTGTTCTTCTGAGCACTCAGTCACTCACAGTTTTCAGAGAACATTTAAGAATTACAAACCGCAACACATTTCATTACCTGATGCCAAGAACGAGGCTGGCCTCTCGTTTGGACATCTTCTGCTCAAAACCTCCTTTGTAATATGATGAGAACGCCTGTGGTGACAGAGCAGGATTAGAGCTTTGATTCTCAATCGCCAGAGATAAACTCTGGCGATTGAGGCATCTCAAGAGTTTCTATGAACCATCTACAATGTGCACAACAAAAAAGACAAGGAATAGGTCTGGATGCTGATTTACAGGACGTGACATATTTACTCACGGATGAGGGCATCTTCCTGACGGTTTCAGAGAAGACCTGTCCAAGAGGCTTCCACAGCTGGAATGCATAGCGGCCTGTGGATCAAATGAGAACAGCTTAAAAAGACAAACACAATTTCCAAATGTCCTCTTGGCAAATTACGGACCTTGTATCAAACTATTCTTACCCGCAAGACCTGCAGCAGCCGCACAGAGACCGACCGCGATCAGAGTCCCTCCCTGTCAACCAAACAAAACGTCCAGCTGTTACTACAGTTGAGGTCCTTGAAGAGGAGGGAGCAGCGGGCCAGTCTCCACGATCTGCCATGTTGTACTTGATATGCTCAGCATCTCTTTTACATTGCGCCCTCTACAATGGTGTACTGCAGAATGAGCATCCTATGTGCACGCATCATAACATCTGTGTGTACGCGCGTGCGTGTGCGTGCGTGCGTGTGTGTGTGTGTAAAATATATACTATCTCATATATATCAGATAGTAACATTGGATTGTGTCAATGTTAATTGTGGTTGTACTAGTCATGTTCATTTCATAATTAGTCGATTACGGTCAGTACCAAGTTGTCTTAAAAGATTTAAAGTTTATCAAACAACAGTTTAAAGAAAAAACGCTACTAAGTTACCCAGCGTTAGGAGCGTTTTCACAGCTCACGTTAGTTAGCTAGTTAACCTAACAGTTAGTTAGCTAGTTAGCTAGCTAGCTAACGCTAGTTAGTTTGCTCGTTAGCTAGGTTAATACCAATACACCTGGCGCTGCTGCGACAGTCGTAACGTGCCGTGTTACGTTAGCGGTCATTGAGGTTACGTGACACGCACGTTAGCAGGTACGAAACCAGTTTATAAACGTCACGCAGCGTGAGAGCAGGTACTTGCCAGCCGTCTGTCGATGTCTGCGTCGCTCCTGGCGGTTGTTTGAGAAGAATACTCCACGTCTCGCATCATTTCTCCTCTGCTGGCGTTCGCCATGTTGCCTCAGCGGCGAAATGTCACAGTAATGTGATTCAACCATATCCACATCCGGTTTACGCTTTCATAATAAAGGTCAGCGACGCAAAGTCGAAGCGCTAAGCAACTTCCTTTCTGGTATACAGCATCTTGTTGGATCTTCAGTAACTGTGACGTTGTAATTATGTATTTGATTGGTACAGTGCCATTCATAAACGTACAGTGTCCAGAGAAAAATAGAGAGATATTGAAGGGGAATAACAAGTTCAGAAACACAAACCCATCCGCAAGATTAAAATCAGGGTTGATTACATAATTTTAATGGGAGTAACATTAATCTTATTTCTAGCAACAAAAAATAACTTTAATTTTAAGCATAGAAGCCTTGCACCAACTTTTAGCGATACATCAGCGTTTTGTTTAAAGCTTTGTTTGCTGCTACAAAGAGGCCAGGAACAATCATTATTAATAGTATTTGTACGGTAAAGCATTGTATAATCTATCCTTTGTAATAGGATCCATCATCTTATATGACCTTATAAGGCAACAAACCTCCTGTAGTCGACTTTAGAGACGGGATGAATTATGTAGGTCATGAAGCTGAGAGGAGTAAACTGTCTGTGGAGTGTACGAGCTGCAACACAGAAGATACAGATGTGCCCAATCCTAAGGGGCTATATACATATATCTCTCTATATATAAATATATAAAGAGAGAGATACATATGTGTATAGACCTATATCAAATATATATATCATACAGGTCTGGTCCGGCACAAGTTTCATGGCTAGTATAATATTCATACTTGTATTAAATCCTCCTGCTCTTACTCCTGACTCCTCCCATTAGTCTGTCAAGGGACTACAGATGCAAATTAACTGTAGCTACAATCTGGTACAGTGCATCAAATGGCGACATTTATGTTTTAATTGTACATGGTCCCTTTTAAATAAAGATATAATAATAATAATAATTTTCTCTGTGCTCTCTGTACCTTCAGGCCTCAGACGGTTGTGACCGGTCCTTCTGACGTCCTGCTGGTCAGCGCTGTTCTAGAACCAGTCGAGACAGACAAGACGATGCACGTCACATAACAAAATGCTGGTTAGATGAAACAACAACAACAACAACAACAAAATGCTGTGTTGTGAGCTGAATGAATGAATGAAGATACAGACCAGTATATGCTATGACACACTCAGACACCAGATGAAACCAATGCCCAGGAGCATCCACTGGGACCTCCACAGGGTGTGTGTTGCTTTTCTCCAGCTGCACATGGGCTCAGCCTAATGCTCTCGAGTTGGACGAAGGATGGCATGGGCCTTATTGTCAACTAAATAAAGTTATTGTACATTACACGCAGCGTTCCCTCAACTCATACTGTATCATTCTGCCCCTCCAGCGATGAGACATGAGTGAAGGCGTGTGTCTTATGTGTCAGACAGACAGAGAGGGGGAGAGAGGCAAGGAATAATTGAGAAACAGGACCCTCTTCATCAAATTATGACAAGAATACATTCTGGATTTAGTGCATTTCATCTGTATTTTAAATGTGTAATTGTCATTAAACAGCATGCCACTTTAATACAAATATATAAAAGAATGATGATATCTGTAAAACTATTACACTTTAAATAGTTGTTTCCCCAAAGTAAGCACTAGATGGCAGTCTAATATAAGCACCGTTTGAAAGTAGTCGAATGCACCTGTTTTAAAGGCAAGTTTATGACTAGAATCTATGTTGGATATTTGAGTAACTCAATTTACAATTATTATTATAATGTGCTATTATTTGGCCGATTTCTAATATTTAATTAATTAAACGTGGTGGCATTGCAATTTTAAATTTTCTGTTGCCACTTGCTGTTATAAAGAAACTGGGAAACTTTGAAAGCAACAATATTTAAAGCAATATTCAAGGCAAAATAAGTGTGAAGAATGGTTTAACATAGATGTAATTGAACGACACTCGTGTTTGAACCCCCCCCCCCAAAAAAAGATGCATCAGTAAGGTGCCGAAAAAGTGCACGCCATTGACAATGTTGTAATCCAAAACTCATTACATCTGCACCCTCTTCTCACAGTCTAATGTGTCAAGTCCTGCACCTTTTCTTATGGCAAAGGCAAAGAAGAAGTCCCCAAGCTCCACTTCATCAGCATCACGTTAATCCTCTTAAGATTTGTCTCAGCCTCTACTGCGTATAGATATTTCACTAAGCAGGTGCCACAGCAGAAGAAGACATGAGTATGTGATAGGACCTAAACAATGGGAAGTGGGAAAACCTTTTTATTTATTTTCTTTTTCTTTTTAGTCTTTTTAGTATTTTGTCTTGAGCAGGATCACATTAATTCCACAGAACCCCAGGTTAAGTCCAGGACAATGTTTGTTTCCGTTTCTCAGCCACTCAGAATATAAGCCAACGGACTAATATTTAACTTATAAACAAGTAAATTTGACAATATGTATTGCTTTACTGCCAAGGACATCCTTCTTCCTTAAGCAGCCATTGAGCATCGTCTTTTTTGTGTGCCTGCCTTACCATAAAGGCTACATGTATACATGTACATGTAGTCAGTGCAGGCAGAGAGAGAGAGAGAGAGAGAGAGAGAGAGAGAGAGAGAGAGAGAGAGAGAGAGAGAGAGAGAGAGAGAGAGAGAGAGAGAGAGCAGGTCATAGGGTGGAGAACACTCTTCTTAATGATTCAGAAAACCACTGCCAAAAATACAACAGTGCTCAAAACGCACTTGGCTCTTAATAGTGATTTAGAGAGTTGAACCCCATTTAACTAAGAGTGGCCTAACTCTCCGGACCACCCGGCCCTGGCGGACATCCCAACATCAGCCGTGAGCAGGTCACAACAACCCGTTAAAATAAGACACTTTAAGAGTTACATATGTATTGGAAGATAAATGGAAAAAATGTTCAACTAAATTGATTTGCGGTCAATCAAATAACCATATGCTGACACACATCCCGACCTGGTTTCATAGATAGATAGATAGATAGATACTTTATTCATCCCCAGGGGGAAATGTGTTTATAGCAGCAGCAAGCAAGGTTATATACAATACAATAAAATAGCAGAGCAGGACATATTACATTTAAGAACATTTAATTCTAAAGAAAATGAAAAAACAATGCAAAGTATATACAGTGTATATAAGTGTGTATAAAGTAAATCAAGTGAAAGCGGTGCACAGGAACAGAGAACAACAGCAGTGTTGGAAAGGCTCATTTTCTGACCAGAGCATGTTATTTGTTCTGTTCCCATGAGTCGTGCTCCTTGGAGGCAGCATTCCCCCCGCTGCCCTCAAGCCCACTCCAGCAGGCCAGCAGAGCTAGACAAACAAGACCCGGGGTCCAGTCAATTTGTCTGGACAAATGTGAGGATTTGGGGCCACGGCAAAGCTATGCGGGGACGAGTGCTAATTGTTTGTGTGCCAAGCAACTCCCCTCAATCCCCTGGTCTCTCAAGTCACTCCATTCACCCCGGGCCTTTGTCTGGGGAGTAACTTGAACCTGACACATCGGACCAGGGAAAGTGGAATTCAGTCCCCCTCACCCCCATTGTCCAGGCATACAATGTAATAACGGGATTGTTTTTCTCTTTTTCTCTCAATGTACACTTTTGTCACCCTCAGTCGTTGTTTCTGTCCGATGCTCTCAGCCGGGAGCACTGATGGAGAGCAGATGGGTGGGGTGGGGTGGGGTGGGGGGTGTGGTCCTCCTATGCCCCCCTTTCCCCCCCCCCGGTCAACAATAAGCTGCGGTGCATGTGGCTGAGACAATCTGAGAAAGTGGCTGGAGACAGGCGTCACCCCCCCCCCCCCCCCCCCCCCCCCCCCCCATCAGCTCAGTCGGGACCCTCGGTGCGCCCCTCGGCATGCTGATCAGAGGATTAGGCCCCCGGAGACGGCGTCGAGTCAAGAGCACGCCGGAGAAAGGGGAAAGGCATGCAGGGAAGATGAGGTGCATGCCGGGTTTCACACGCACACTTCCCTGCACCAGTGGCAGCTTGTCAGCAGAGGGTACCGCAGTGCCGCCACTCCACGTTTGCACGGGAGGAAAAATAAATGATAGAGAAATATTTTTTAAACATTATTACAATTTTCTGTTCATTCATGTGGGAATAACATTTTTGATCTCTTCTCATTTATCCCCGTTACTCCTTCAAGGGAAACCTCATTTTCAGCAGCTATTAAAAATACCACATAAATGATCAAGTACACACTGTAATTAGGTAGAACTCAAATAAAACCCAGCATCCATCACTCACAATCTGACACTAAAAGTGGCTTTGTATTTAAATGTTGTAAATGAACGACACAACAGGGTCTGCTTTCCTTCCTTCTCTCTTTCCCCTTTGACTTAACAATCATCACGACTTAATCTGATTGAATATGGAGCTCAAATATGGGACTTTTTATTCTATTCGTTTTGCTGTAACTTATCAAATTCAGTTGTTGCGCTCTCCATGAGAACATCCTTCATCGCACTCAACAGTGGAACATTGTGTATTTTATTTTGTCATCCATCTCTGTGACTGTCACATTCCTTTGAACTCTGCACATCTAATTCATTCTAACTTCAAGTCAAACCTTTTGTCCTTTTTTTTAATGGTACGACACTCTAATGACTCTGCATTGACAAGCGCAGTAATATTTCCTAATATTTGGGGCATCTTAACACTATTACTGACACTGCTAACACTGTTTAATTGGTCAGCTGACATAGAAAGTGATCTTTTTACGCATGGGTGACTTTTTGGGGGGGATTGAAACTTGAGCCTTAGGCAATTTGGGGGAATCATTTATGATCATGGTTGCATTTTTATAAATGCACATGAACTGAACAGCTGGCATTCAACAGGTTAAAACGAGATACATTTACACACTTTTGGTGTTTTGGTGAATCTGATTCGGTGGACCGAATGTGAATAGAGGATAAGAAACGTACAAGATTACGTTTTTTTTTTCTTCTTTTATCTTTTTCATAATGAATAGACTGAAGTAAAAGTAAATATACTCATTTTGAAAACATACTTGCAATAATTACAACTGTACTCGGTTGCAATGGTTCCTTTCACTCCTTCAGAATGGCAGCAACCGTTTTTTACCGTGTACTCTCAAAACGGCATTGTTTTGTTCCAACCATTTGTCCATCCATCAACATTGTTGGCACTGTATACTGTGTGGCTGGATTCCAAATAATGTTCCTCCCAGTACAATAAAGTCTCATTATGACATTAACACCCTTTGCTGGAGTGGTAGAAACACAGTTTAACTGCTCCAGCTCGAGCCCCAACGGTCCACATGCAAGTGAGGTATTTAGCCTTCATGGATCCAACTCCTCCAGAACACTGCAATTATGATTTTCAACAAAGTAAAAGTGCCCCAAAATGATCTCCACCATCATCTGTGTGTGTGTCTGTGTGTGTGTGTGTGTGTGTGCTTCTGTCTGTCCGCAACTACACACATCCGTCTAATGAGTACATCAGGACACAAAATCACTTTAATATGCCCTCACTTTCTTAAAATGTCCTCACAATTTCCTCAGGTTCTAAAAAAAGTCTAAAAAAATGATACATCCTTCACTATGTCCTTTCCAAAAAAGTAATGACTTTCTAAAAGTGTCCTCATCCCCTCAAAATGTCATCACAATCCCAAAATGCCCTCACTTTCTAAAAATGTCTTAATTTTCCAAAGAATTTGTTAATCAGGCTAAAATTTAAATGAGCACAAGAGCACACATATATCAAATTACTTTCCGAAATGCCCTTACTTTATTGACATTTCTTCTCAATGTCCTCACCTGCTAAAACAGTTCGGACCATTTTAAAATAAAACCTAAATTAGTCCGAAAAAAATCTCCCTTTCCAAAATGTCCTCAATTTTTGTAACAGGGTCATTAGAAATGCTCCCGCCCACATTTCGCAGCCCATTCAGGCCTCTTGTGTCTTTGGTCCTGCCCAGCGATCAGAAGGCAGGTGGTCAGCACAAATCAGACTGTTCTTCCTTCACGTGAAGTACACACACACACGCACACGCACGCACGCACACACACACACACACACACACACACACACACACACACACAAACACACACACACACATTGGAAACCTTGTTAAACTCAGCAAGGGGCTGCCGGCTGCTCTAGTGCTGGTCACCGCGGAGCTTCTGTGTGAATTAAAAAGAGAAGAAGCAGGACAATAAGACATGAAACCGAGTCTGAGCTGTTGACATTTGCGTACTCCGGACCACGGAGGTTAATCCGAGTCCACACTAATATAGATACATATTGAAATCTCCTCTTTTTATTCTTCATTTCGGTTGTTCCTTATGCATTAAGCCAACTTAGTGTCCCCTTTAACTTTCTCTGTGATTGCTCAGATATGGCTTTGATGAGGACAATGCTGTTAGCCAAAACTTAATAACATTCTGTTTGCAGCTTTCCATAACCGGAACATTGTAGTTTATAGCGTTACAAAAGTGACAGGAGTACCAACTGTGTCATATTTATGTCATATTTTTAGTTGTGATCGTCCTGCTTCACTCATATTCAAGACTAAAATGGTGTTTACTGTTTTTGTGTTTCTTAGAAGCAGCAGTCATCCGTGCTGTAGCGGTGGGACGACCATAGAGTGTAAATGAGAAATAGTCTCAGTGACATTACCCACTGTTGCATGTGGACTACGGTTTTGAAGCCCAGAGTTCTGCATTTTGGCTGTCGCCATCTTGGTATTTGACCGTAGCATCTTGGTATTTGACCGTAGCATCTTGACCGTCGCCATCTTGGTATTTGACCGTAGCATCTTGGTATTTGACCGTAGCATCTTGGTATTTGACCGTAGCATCTTGACCGTCGCCATCTTGGTATTTGACCGTCGCCATCTTGGTATTTGACCGTAGCCATCTTGGTCGCCGTCTCAGCCGTCTCAGCCGTCTCAGCCGTCTCAGCCGTCTCAGCTTTTTGGAACCAGAAGTGACGAAAGAGGGTGGGGCCAAGTACAACCAAACGCTGACATTTTTAAGCCACCAAAATGTTAAAATGAACTGAAAACACAATGAACTGAAAGGGGTCAAAGTTCAAAGACAAAACCTGTGACACTGTTCACATTTTGTCGGAGGTTACACGTGAGGCTAAAACAATGTCAGTTAATAAAGGGTCTCAATGCAGGAGCTCTAGAATAACTGTAAGCTAACGTGCATTTCGGCCCTTTTCACATTCACGTCGACTAATGTGCACGTAGCCATAGACGTGGAAGGCGTCCCTGAGCTGGTTCAGCACTGTGCGCTGATTGTTCCCGCAGTGTGCTGTGGGAGTTGCAGGTTGGGCACGGACGCCACAATATGGCCTTTAATTCAAGACCAACAGCCTCTGAGTCAAATAGGAGGGGACCGAGCAATTAGCCCCGCGGAGGAGAGAGAAAGAAAGTGGGAAGAACGAAGGGGGGGAAGGATTGTGAATTTGACACATTAAATGGTGGCCGTCATTAGCATGTGGCTGTGTGCAGTTGGGAGCGCATTCACTGGATCCTTGAATGCATATTGCTTTACTACCAAGGTCCCCACCCCCCCTCACACACACCTCTCTTCTACTCAGTCTGTCCATCATCCCCACGGCCACCTTTTACTCGTGGGCCTAATCACCCTATTTAGCCCCCTTTTCATTCACTCTCTGTCGCCCTTCATCTTCTCATGCTGTCACGCGGACTGGAAGAGAGTCCCCGGAATCCCGAAATCAAAACAAATTAAGCCGAATAATTAGAAATAAGAACAAATGAAAAGTCAGACACGAGTTGGCAATTTAAACACCAATAAAAGCGTGAGGTTATCGTCCTATATTAGAAACCAAATATACAGTTGGTGCTGCGTTTATGGCGTGACCGACCAACAAACTGTTGCTCAGCAGCTCCGGCGCCACATTAAAAACTCATTTTGACCGGGATCAGTCTGCTGAAGAACCTGGCACAGCTTCCGCTGGTTGTCTCTGCGACGTGAGCCTGGAAAAGAGCAAAGTAGGCGGCCCAGTGTGGTGCCTTTTCCCTCCATTGTGCGGAGATCACCTCATGCCAGCTTTCCGCTGTCACATTAGCGCACATCAAGACCCAGCGAGCAACACGCCACCCACAGAAAGGAAGTTTGTCCTCTGGGGTTGTCACACTTTCTGGTGCAGGATGATTATTTAGCAGGTAATCCTCAATTAAGACCGAATGCAACGTGTTTCAAGAGCGCCGAATTAACACGGAGTGTGATTTCCACGCAGTTTATTTCCGCTTGTCCGCCAAAATAAGCGATTCAACACGGAAAAACCTGCAAAAAAAAGTATGCGTTTCTGTTGTGTCACGTTTTCAATATCACAAACACGCCAGAAAAAATTTGACATTTCTTTTACTGAGTCTCTCTTTCAAATTCTCCAACCAGAGTTGGTGATTGACAGAACAGTGGTGTTAGGGTTGTGTGGTGTGGAGGACCCAAACGCACGCTCACGCAGCAGACCTTAAGATTCAGGATCTTTATTTCCCTAATTGATCGGGAAGGAAAAAACAGCAAAGAATAAAACAAACAAAACAATGATCAGAGTTGACCAGCTGATCAGGCGCGAGTCTTTCCTCGCTGGAGTCGGGAGGGCAACTCAACCGAGCTCAAGTCCTTGCTACCCACGGGATCGGTAGAGATCTGGTGAATCCCAACATGCAGTAGGAACCAGACTGGTGACCGGAATGATCTGACAACCCGTCAGGGAATGCCATGGTCCTTAATACAGCTGGTGGCACTTAGGGCAACGAGCCCCAGCTGAGCCAAAGGAGAGGGGCGTGGTAGTGGGCGGAAACCGGAGGTGGAGACTGTAGACTGAAAAAGCAAAACATTAAGCACACAACAACAAACCGGACAGGAGGGGAACAAAGAGGGGAGCCAACACTAACAACAGACAGGGATCCTAACAGTACCCCCCCCTTAACGGGAGCCTCTTGGCGAACCACCGGGTCTAATGGGGTTCCGCCGGTTGAAATCTGAAATGAGCGACGGATCACAGATCCGGGAACGGGGCACCCAGCACCGCTCCTCCGGTCCATAACCCACCCAGTCCACCAGGTACTGAAACCCCCTACCTCGACGGCGGACATCCAATAGGCGGTTGACCGTGTAGACGGGGCCCCCCTCGAAGAGACGGGGGGGTGGAGGGGGTTCTGGCGGAGGGTTTAGGGGGCTGGAGACAACGGGTTTGAGGAGTGAGACATGAAATACTGGGTGAATCCTCATGGAACGAGGCAACTGTAGTTTAACCGAGACGGGGTTGATGATGGAGATGATGGGAAAAGGGCCGATATATCTGGGGGAGAGCTTCCTACACTCTGTGCGGAGGGGGATGTCCCTGGACGAAAGCCAAACCGACTGTCCAACACGGTAGGCCGGTGCTGGAACACGACGTCGATCCGCCACTCTCTTGTTCTGCTCAGCTGTGCGAAGCAGAGCAGCCCGAGTCTCCCTCCACACGCGCCTACAACGACGAGCACTGCTCTGGACTGAAGGGACAGCTACCTCGACCTCCTGGCTAGGGAACAGGGGAGGCTGATAGCCCATGGAGGCCTCAAATGGGGATAGTCCGGTAGCGGTAGAAGTGTGGGAATTGTGGGCATACTCGACCCACGGGAGGTGACGACTCCATGAGGAGGGATTGGTGGCGGTCACACACCTGAGGATGGCCTCAAGCTCCTGGTTCATCCTCTCGGTCTGGCCGTTAGTCTGTGGGTGGAACCCCGAGGAGAGGCTGGCCGTGGCGCCGAGGGTGTGACAGAATGCCTTCCACAACTGGGAAGAGAACTGCGGCCCACGGTCTGAAACTATGTCCGCAGGGATCCCATGAAGCCTAACCACATGTAGAACCAGCAAGTCGGCGGTCTCACGGGCTGATGGAAGCTTGAGCAGGGGAATGAAATGGGCGGCCTTCGAAAACCGGTCCACCACAGTCAGAATGACGGTGTTGCTGTCTGATGGGGGGAGACCAGTGACAAAGTCCACTGCAATATGAGACCACGGGCGTTGAGGCACAGGGAGTGGTCGTAGTAACCCCACGGGGGGTCGGTGTGAAGCCTTGTTGCGGGCGCACGTAGAGCAGGCCAGCACAAATGAGCGAGTATCCGCCTCGAGAGACGACCACCAAAAGGAGCGGCGGAGCCAGCTTATTGTCCGGCGGATGCCGGGGTGGCCAGAGAGACGGGACTCGTGGGCCCACCGCAGGACTCGGGAACGGACAGCCAAAGGGACAAACAGGCGATTCGGGGGGCCCCCTCCGGGGTCAGGTTGGGTCTGCTGGGCCTCACGTACCACTCTCTCGATCTCCCAGGAAACAGCACCAAGCATGCACGAGGCAGGTAAGATGGTGTCGGGAGGAGAATCTCCCTCCACCGGGGCAAACTGACGGGAAAGTGCATCCGGCTTGGTGTTCTTGTGCCCTGGCCGAAAGGTGATGGTGAAGTTAAAACGTGTGAAGAACAAAGCCCAGCGGGCCTGGCGGGAATTGAGGCGTCTAGCCGTGTGGATATACTCCAGATTCCGGTGGTCGGTCCAGACGACAAAGGGGATCACTGATCCCTCCAGCCAGTGCCTCCACTCCTCCATGGCCAGCTTGACGGCCAACAGCTCACGGTTGCCAACGTCATAGTTTCTCTCCGCCGGAGAAAGTCTACGAGAGAAAAAAGCACAGGGATGAAGCTTGGAGTCGGCAGCTGACCGCTGGGAGAGTACGGCTCCGACGCCGGTGTCAGAGGCGTCCACCTCAACAACAAACTGGCGAGTCTCGTCCGGGTGAACCAGGATTGGAGCCGAGACGAACCTTTCCTTGAGGGACTGAAAAGCCTTGTCAGCCTCAGGGGACCATGAAAAACGTACCTTGGAGGAGGTGAGCCGTGTCAGTGGTTCTGCCGCTCGGCTGTAGTCCCGAATGAACCGGCGGTAAAAGTTAGCGAACCCCAGAAACTGCTGGAGCTTCTTTCTTGAGGCGGGTACCGGCCACTCAGTCACTGCCTTCACCTTCTCGGGGTCCTTTCTCACCTGACCCTCCTCAATGAAGACGCCCAGGAACTGCACAGAGGTGACGTTGAACTCGCACTTCTCCGCCTTGATGAAGAGCTGATTCTCCAACAACCGTTGCAGGACCTGGCGGACATGGTTAGTGTGCTCCTGAGGACTTGGGGAGAAGATGAGAATGTCATCAATATACACAAACACAAAACGGTTTAGGAAGTCGCGGAGGACGTCATTCACAAGGGCCTGAAAAACGGCAGGGGCATTGGTCAAACCAAACGGCATCACCAGATATTCAAAATGTCCCAGGGGTGTGTTAAAGGCCGTCTTCCATTCGTCCCCCTCACGAATTCGGACCAGGTGATAAGCGTTACGGAGGTCCAGCTTCGTGAAAATCTTGGCTCCAGCTAAGGACTCAAAAACAGAGGAGATAAGTGGTAAGGGGTACTTATTCTTGATGGTAATCTGATTCAAACCTCTGTAATCAATGCAGGGACGAAGACTCCTATCCTTCTTGGAGACGAAGAAGAAACCCGCTCCCACAGGTGAAGAAGAGGGCCGTATGATTCCTGCGGCGACTGAATCGGTTATATACTTCTCCATGGACTCACGCTCAGGCCGGGAGAGATTATATAACCGGCTCGTGGGAAGTGATGCGCCCGGAAGCAGGTCAATGGCACAATCGTAGGGACGATGAGGAGGAAGTGAAAGGGCCCGCTCCTTACTGAATGCCTCTGCCAAGTCCCTATATTCCCGAGGCACTGCGGCGAGGCTAGGACAAGCGTCATGTCTGCTTACAAGACTAGGCTGCCGGGGCACAGCAGATCTGAGGCAGCGGGAGTGACAGGCGGGACTCCAACCGGTGATCCGACCCCCAGCCCAATCGATCTGAGGATTATGGTCCTTGAGCCAGGGGAGTCCCAGAACCAGGGGTGTTTGCGGGGAAGGGAACTCGAAAAACCGGGTCTTTTGACTGTGGTTACCAGACACGAGCAGGGAAATAGGCTGAGTCCAGTGAGTTATCTCTGCCAGTAGGCTGCCATCCAGTGCGTACACCGGCTGAGAGCACTCTAACGCCTCCACCGGAATCCCATGACTCCTGATGAACTCAGTGTCCAAAAAGCTCTCCTCAGCCCCTGAATCGATGAGCGCCGATAGGTGCACTGGCCCAGATGGCAAGCCCAGGGTGACAGGAAATAGCGATCGAGATCTGGAATGGGGAATTGACCTTGAACCGCCCGCTAGCTTCCCCACTCTTACCAGCGAGCTCTCTCTTTTGGCCGAACAGAGCAAGCGGCCATGCGGTGTCCCGACTCACCACAGTACAAACAGCCTCCAGCGCGGAGGCGTCTCTCTCTCTCTCCTCCCGAGAGAGATGAATCCGGCCGAGTTGCATCGGTTCCTCCGGCTCCAAAGGGGGAGGTGCCGAGGGAGGAGAGCGGGGGCGCGCAAGACTGGAACGTCGGAACAGGCTCGGAGGCTGAGAGCTGGAAGTGGAAGCAAACTGACGGACAGGATAGGAAGGCCTGTAGCTCCTCTCCCGACGACGTTCCCGAATGCGGTTATCGATATTGATGGAGAGCGTGATGAGCTCATCCAAAGACCCCGGCTCCTCCCTGACGGCCAACTCGTCCTTCAGAGAATCCGAAAGACTGCTGCGATAAATTCCCTTTAGTGCCTCCTTGTCCCAACCAGACTCCGTGGCCAGAATCTGGAAATCCACAGAGTACTCCGCTGCGCTAGTTGAGCCCTGACGAAGACTGAGCAGGCGCTGAACAACGTCCCGGGTGTACACCGGGTGGTCGAATACTCTCTTGAATTCCTCCACGAAGCGCGTGTAGGAAACCTGGGCAGGAGAGCGTCTGACGAGCCAAGCTTCAGCCCAGACGAGTGCCCTGCTGCGCAGCAACCCCACCATATAAGCCACCCTAGCATTGTCCGAGGCGAATGTGCGGGGCTGTTGGTCAAAAACAAAATTACACTGGAGCATAAATCCTCTGCACTCCCCGGACGCTCCGCCATAGGGCACAGGAGAAGGAACAAAAGACTCATGGTTGCCAGCCGAGTCCTGCAGAACCGACTGCGGCGGAGAGGAACGGGGCTGGTGGTCGGGCTGGGGAAAACGGTGCAGCGCGACATCCCGTAACAGACCTCCTATCTCCGCCATCTGGGACCTGATGGAACGCTGGGAGTCGAGGAGGTTCTGCAGCATCAGGTGGTGTTGTCCGAGGAGATTGCCTTGCGACGAGATCGCCCTCTGCAGATTCTCCTCCGCAAGCGATGCTGCTGCGGCTGCTGGGTCCGTCATGTTGGTCAGATCATTCTGTTAGGGTTGTGTGGTGTGGAGGACCCAAACGCACGCTCACGCAGCAGACCTTAAGATTCAGGATCTTTATTTCCCTAATTGATCGGGAAGGAAAAAACAGCAAAGAATAAAACAAACAAAACAATGATCAGAGTTGACCAGCTGATCAGGCGCGAGTCTTTCCTCGCTGGAGTCGGGAGGGCAACTCAACCGAGCTCAAGTCCTTGCTACCCACGGGATCGGTAGAGATCTGGTGAATCCCAACATGCAGTAGGAACCAGACTGGTGACCGGAATGATCTGACAACCCGTCAGGGAATGCCATGGTCCTTAATACAGCTGGTGGCACTTAGGGCAACGAGCCCCAGCTGAGCCAAAGGAGAGGGGCGTGGTAGTGGGCGGAAACCGGAGGTGGAGACTGTAGACTGAAAAAGCAAAACATTAAGCACACAACAACAAACCGGACAGGAGGGGAACAAAGAGGGGAGCCAACACTAACAACAGACAGGGATCCTAACAAGTGGAAAGACCAACAAAGAAGGATTTTGATCGTTTTTTGTTGTTGTTGCTGTCGAGTTTGAATGAAGTGTGTTTCCATGATAATTGAGCTAAAATGACTGGAGTCCGTGACTTTAAGGAGAGCATATTAATTGTATGTTTTGTACATTAATAATTTATAATAATTGTCCAAGTATCTGTTGGTTTAATTTAATCAAACACGCGTCACATAGCAACATACAACAACATTGGAGAGTCCTCATTGAAGGAAGAGCAAAGAATGACACCAAAGGCTTTTCTCTTGATGGAAAGGATGATTTCACTCTTCTCTCGACCGGCTTCGGTTTGAGTTTGATTGACAGCTGGTTCATCCAATCACCTGCCAAGTATGTTTTTCTGAAGAGTCTGCCCTTTTCCAAACAGTTTCCAATGACGGCGCCAACCATCTGGCGGGTTAGGTGAAAACGTATATGTGGAACTATGTCAAACTATGTGTGTTCACGTAACGTGGAGAATCATTGATGTGTTCTCATAGTTAACATTTTGGACAACTAATCTGATGTAGGAATAAGATACATCAGATTTTGGATTAACATCCAAATACTTGTTAGTAGAACCAGTTTATTGTTGGTTTTGGTCTTTTTTTATGGCATTGGTTGAAAATAAGAACGGATATAAGGATATTGCCAGCCTCATTCTGCAAAGTGGTCAACACCAAAGTCTCTTGTTCCCTCTCTTCCAGTGTGGCCTCACTCTCTCTCTCTCTCTCTCTCTCTGCCTCCCCGCCTGTCAGAGCAGCAACAATCCCAGTCCATTAGTATGGTAATGAGGCTGTGGGCCGACAGGTGGCCCGCTAGACAGCTCAATTAAACTGCTCATTAAAGAGGGAAGTTAACGAAGCTGCAGCCCGGTGCCAGTGCGGCTTTAACACACAATGTGATGTCACCGGCAACAAATTGCTGGTGAGTCGGGGAGTGTGTCACCCCGCGTGTTTGTGTGAGTGTGTGCGTGTGTGTGTGTGTCTGCACGTGGCCAGAGATTGAAATACCAGGTCGGAGTGAACGAGATGGACGTTGCTAATAAGGCAGAAATGCGGCCCAGTGATCAGACGAGATGAGAGGCGTGGGAGGAGACGGGGCGGAGACAAAACCAAGTCACTCAAACGTGGCCTTTCGCCGTCCCATCAGGCTGCCAGCGGCCAAGCTCTCTGCATCATTAACTGGACAAGAACATTGTAATGGTCTAATTACGATGAAAAAAAAACAGGCCAAAACACATAAAGTCCCAAGTTTACTGCACATTATTTAAATATTCCCCACATCCCAGCTAAGTGGGAAAGGCAACAGTTTAAATAGTCCAACTTGAGCCCAACTAAAGCGGGGATGGGAAGGTCTAACCAAGTTGTGACACCAATAATGCTTTACAAAAGGCTTTGGCTCACTTAAGGGTTCGCCCTGGAGGTCGACCTCGATGTCCTTCACGCATACGTTACTATCACAGGAAGGATATATATCATCATTCAAGGACATTTTAGTTTAGTTCTCTTGTAAAACTATAAATAAAATAACCAATCTCAAGAAGATTTAATGACTGATAAATGCAAAAGAATGCTGTAAATGAAATATTGAATTGCAAATTTGTAATTTCTGATATTGGGCTATACAAAATAAACTGAATTGAATTGAATCTGAAAAATCTTGAAAAAACAAAAAACTTCCACATTGGACGTATCTGTGTTTTGCAGAAATGTACAATGTCAAGATTTTTCTTATTCCTGGTGACCCGTCTATGTGACCTGGTTAGCACAAATGAAATGTCAAGAAAATAAGTAGTTCAATCAGTGTTTTTACATTTTTTACACATCAAGTGGTTACGACTGATTCTTACTCGAATGTAAAGGGTCGCTTCATAAGAGTTGTAGTTTTTCTTAAGATTACACTAACATGCCATATTACTGTGGGCTAGAAACAATGTCCCTCACTCTACTGATGGATTTGTTGTCACCTTCACTCTTATATGTCAGGCTCTGTAGTATGTTTTGTGTTTCCTGTTTTATTTTGTAGTCCCCGTCTCTCGTGTCCTCTGTTTCCCTGCACTTCCTGTCCCTGTGATTGTCTGCCATGTCCCTGATTGTTTCCTCCTGTTTCCAATCACCTGCACCAGCCCCGTGTATTCAAACCCTGTTTGTGTCTTTCCCCTTTGTCAGTTCGTCCTGTTATGATCACCATAGATCACGGGGTGAGGCAGTCTAATGGATTTTTGCTGTGAGCAATAAATTTGCCTTTTTCCCTACTTGTCGGCGTTTGGGTCCTGTTTTTGC
Source organism: Cyclopterus lumpus (assembly GCF_009769545.1). Lineage (NCBI taxonomy): Eukaryota > Metazoa > Chordata > Actinopteri > Perciformes > Cyclopteridae > Cyclopterus > Cyclopterus lumpus. The sequence continues at coordinate 20,915,640 of NC_046986.1, read as the reverse complement.
CACTGCTCCCGTGACATTATAATTCATATATCTTCATCTTTAACCTGAGCAGAGGTCTGATCAGCCGGAGTACGAAATGTCCCTCAAAGGAGATGACAGTTTAAAGGGAAGCACCGTGGATGCACACAATAGACCAGGTGTGGTGTTTGCCATGAGTTCATTTCTGGGTATTTGCTGTCTAAAAATCCCGATCCTGCTAATTGACACTTGTGTGTTTATCGTTGTTTTGTACAAAATGTTTTCTAATCTCAACATTTTATCGATTGTGGATTGCAACATATGTTGTTTATCTGGATGAGATCAGTGTGTTTGGTCAAGTTGATGTAAAAAGCTAAAATGATGCCAATGTTTAGTGAGTATTATCATTATTGAAACATCGATGGCAAGTTAAACAATTTATGAGCAATCATTTCAACAAGTTTGAAGTAAACTGCAGTAAAATTTGAAATTTGACCCATTTAAGGGTCGCTATAAGTAAATTAATCTCTTTGAGTAAATGAAAACACTGCACTTGTTGCAGCATTCATTACGTTCTCACAGTATATGATTGCAGTTTTTGTATTCAGTTTTCATTTTGATCTGATTGGTCTGGTTGGGAAGGAGGCGGTGGAGGGTGGGGGGTGGTAAACATGGTTTATTAGTCGCTCATTGTTTATTATGTATGAGAATAAAGATGTAACACAACATGGTAATCAGTTTGTAACCCTGACCAATTTAGTCTGTAATCCGGGGGGCGTGCTCTCTCAAGTGTGAAAATGTGGCCATATGCGTCTCGCTCTCTCTCTCTCGCTCTCTCTTGTGTTTCGATCGCTGCGTCTGTGACATGAAGGATCATGGGAGTTAATGTGGTAGGACTCCGGTCAACAAACGGGGTTATGTATGAGCACAAACAAGAACACAGTGAGAAAACAGGCCCGCCGGATTCGCTCAAAGCTGTCTGAAAGATGTCTGCCCTTATGAATATGCTAATCCCAGTTTACCATGGACAAAAAAAAATGCTCATTAATTAATCAGCAACAATGGCCTCCTTTAATGACACACTGCCATTGGAGACGGCGACTATAGTGTTTGTGTGCGTGTGAATGTAATAACAATATTCATCCAAACCTTTTGGCAGTTAGTTAGCTGGCAAATATTGTTGTGTGAACCGGCGGGGTGCTTTTCAGAAGAAAAGAATTGGGAAATGTACGTTTATTTAGCATGATGGCGTATGAAAACCAAACACAAAAGATTGGAAAGAAAGGGAAACACCAAACTCATTCAAAGGATTGGGAACTCCGCCGACTTCACAAACAATAATTACAGTTATCATGGCGACAGACAGTGATTGACAGGTCTGCAGCCAGACTCACAGCCAGGAGGTGTGTCTGAATGAACTGTTTCCCTGCATTTGGGTCTTAACCTACATCACACAGATCTCCTCAGCTCAGAGACGGTGTGAACCAAACTGGATGGAGACGGTTTTACCACAAAACTAGATCACATTTAACAATAACACAGAAGGCCTTATTCTTTATGTGAGTGTGTACTAGTGTACTTGCTAGGGGCAAGGCCCCTGGATTCCTGGTTCAGTAAGAGTAAGACAAATATCATCAAATACATTATTCGTAGGTGCTCGGGTGTCAATCTCGACAAATAGATCTGCTTCGTTTAAGCAGAGCTGGTGAAGAAGAGCTGGTGTTTTCCAGAGCTGCTGTCAGTACGAACAACCACAGACGCATTCGTTAGCTGGTGACTGAGAGTCACCAGCTAACGCTAGTGAGTGAGTAAGTGAGTGAGTGAGTAAGTGAGTGAGTGAGTAAGTAAGTGAGTTAGCGAGTGAGTGAGTGAGTGAGTGAGTAAGTGAGTGAGTGAGTAAGTGAGTGAGTTAGCAAGTGAGTGAGTGTGTGAGTGAGTAAGTGAGTGAGTGAGTGAGTAAGTGAGTGAGTTAGCGAGTGAGTGAGTGAGTAAGTAAGTGAGTAAGTGAGTGAGTGAGTGAGTGAGTAAGTGAGTGAGTTAGCGAGTAAGTGAGTGAGTAAGTAAGTAAGTGAGTAAGTAAGTGACTAAGTGAGTGCGTGAGTGAGTAAGTGAGTAAGTAAGTAAGTAAGTAAGTGAGATCCAATTGAATGATAAAGTCCTATAAAGATTCTTGATTAGGAAGTGGATGGCCTTAATTACAAGCTCTGCTGCTTATTACTAAAACTTGTATGATTTAGTGTTTACCTTTTGAACAAGGAAATTGTCATTGCGGCACGTTTCTCTTCACATCATTTTGGAATTCTTCTTTAAAATTCTCCTTGACTTTCCAAATTGAAATGGGAAGCTGGAGAAATTCTTTGGGGGACTACCTGACCACACCCTTTCCTTCCCTCTGCTCCTGCCACTGTATAACCCCCCCCCCCCACCCTCTAGTTACATCTGCAGCACGTGGATCACTGAGGTCCAAGCAGGCAGCAGCCCGCTGGTCTATTGTGTCACTAATTGGTGGCATGAGTGAGATGGCTACAATATCAAAAGGCAGGAAGCGAAGGGTTGGAGGGACTGTGGGAGGAGGAGGGGGCGGGGGGGGGGGGGCAAGGAGATGGAGAGAATGAAGGCAGGAAAAGGAAAGTGAGAGACAGAGGGAGAAAGGGAGAGATTTGTTGTAATTAGCGTAGGGCGTGTCCATCCTCCACGTTCGAGGCTAATTAGGCTGACGGGGGAGTGACAAGTTGTGTGTCCATGTGTGTGTGTGTGTGTGTGTGTGTGTCTGTTGGGGGCATGTCCGTCCAAGGGGGCACTGGTAAGAAGGTGTTGTGTACGAGCCGGACAATGGAGTAACCAGGTTTGGGTATAAGGCTTCCTGGCAAGCTGCTCACATAATATCGGCTCTGTTGGTGGGAAACATGGATGTGGGAGCTCAAAAAGTAAAGTGGAAATGTAAAGAGTTTTTGGGGAATAGCTGGGAATCGGACTTCGCCGAAGAAAGAGCAGCAGAGATAAAACGTGGGATTAAGCCCCTAAAACGGTGGCTTTGCTCTCTGCGTATGAAACTTTGAGCTGAACAAACAAATCAACAACTGCCATCTTCGATGGGTCTTGTGGTGACGTGTATTCCATGACTTGTACTGCCTGCTGCCCGCAGCTGTTTTCAGCCCTCATGAGGTCCACCTGCTCAGCAGCCAGCGTCAGACAGAAAGAGGGAACCTTCCCTCAGGAACTGGTGGAGGCAAAGACAGAGAAGGTAGAGAGAAGACATTTGCATACATCAGGTAGTTCAAAAGGAATGATAATGCTGCTCTATAACAGCTGGATGTGGAAATATGGAGCAGTGTAACAATGTAAAAAAAAAAGTGGCCAGAAAATCTGTTATTGGCAGCTTTTCCCAGAGCTTTCGGTCGGTTGGCTTTTCCCAATACTAAATGTGGAGATAGAAATTTGACAAACACAACTCATTATCATATATGTTTAATATTTATTCAGGTTTAAATGTGTTTGCTGTAACAACACAATAAATAGATCCTTGGTGATATCACAAAAGTTTTGGATTCACAAGAACTAACACTCTGGGAGCATTCACAGTTACAACACAAGACAGAACAGCTCATTTTCACATGAAGCGATAACTGGTATTACTGAACAGTGTGGCAGGTATCATAACAGTGGTGTCTCACATGCAGTCTTACAGTATCACATATTCAACCACTACAAGTGATGCACATAAAAATGAACATTTATTTTCCGTGTTAGTAGATCTGAATTGGTGGCAACTTTTAAACAGTTTAGCTCATGTTTGTATGCCAGGATTAGCATTTGTGCCAGAATTCCCAGCGTCCTCTGGCCAAGAAAATAACCAAAAAGTAGATTAAAAAAAGAATTGGACCAGATCCCTGACAACTAGCAAACTCCTTCTGCGGATGAAGATCATGTGCTACAGTTCAAAGTTGAAAGCACCAGAACAGCTCCTAAATGGACCCCTGTGATTGTTGTTCCGAGTGTATTAAGAGTCATTATTATACTTGGGAAAGGTTAACATTTGAACATTTACAGAAAAACAAGTGACATAAGTGCGCGATGGTCATTCTTTGTGCTGTGAGGAACGACACTAACACCATCGTGCCCAGACATCCCCTCTGGCTTCGCTCCCGTTGGCCCCGAGGGCGTCTTCTGCAGGCTCATGTGTCCTAATCGTCCCCCACTCTACCCGTCACTTCCACTGACCCCCCTGTTGTGGAGGGAGTGAGCGACATTAAATCTTAATCTCGCCCGCTTGATGGAGAATGCAGGTCCCTGAAAGGCATCATTTTCTGGTTACATGAACCCATTGGGGGTGGATCAACCATATGCCAATTGACATGGCTGGGTCTGAATGGCCCAACGTGGATTGTAACTGTGGTCCTCGGACAAAAAGGCCCCCCGTGGGCTCCCACACCTCCACCAGAACTGAACAGACGTTCAGGCTGCCGCTGACACAAGGCCGGACCCCCCCCCACACACACTGATACGCACACACACAATATTGTTCCCCCACTGGCCCCTGACGTTGATGTTTTTGATATGATGTTGGGAGGATGGGACACAAATGACGAGTGTCGAAACCTCAATGATTATAAAATGATTATAATCTTATGAATTATTATAAACAACAGCTGTATACCTGCACATGGTCTTGCAAGACCCTCCCCCTCAAATATATACATAAACCCACATTTTACGCCACTTTGGTTTCTACAATTCCTACCTTTGCTCCATGTTTTATTTCGTTCTAAATATATGTCCAATCATGAACATCTTCAATGTCTCCATCCATTGGCTGTACTGGTGTACTTTACCAGGGACTGGTGGCAATCCCAGCGGATAACCGGTTGGACAGGTCACTAATCAATCACGAAGCTGACACAGAGACAGATGACTAGTCACTCTCACATTTATACTTACTTATCAACCTGACCTTCAAGCCGCCTAACCCCTGTACCACGAGGTCTCAGATCTCAACGGTGTTCCTCATTGGATTCTCTTTATTCTATATCCATGATAGATATAGCAAATAATTATCATTTAGAATTAGGTTTTTGCTTGGTTTTGATCTCCACATGTCCTCTATTACTGTGAAAATATTCCAAAATGTATGATTAATATTTGTGAAAATTAGCAGTTATGTATCCCTCCGTTTCTCTCTTTGTTTGATAAGAGCTATGAACTGTCTTCATACAACACTTTCCTTGACAAAGTGTCACAATTTACATGAAGAAGAAGAAAAAAAAGGATAAATAGCAAAAACAATCGATTCGATCCAAAAATATATATTTTTTAAAGTAAATCCATTATCAACACGTTTTTTTCGGGCAACCGGATTACAATCTCTCATAAGAGGGACAATTCACTCAATGGAACATGTGAACATGATATTCATCCAAGTGGTAAACAGACTTTTTCAATCACACATGACATTCAGAATAAATGCTTTATATTAAAATGCCATCCTCATCCACATGGCTTTATACAGTGTGTTATTACTGCACATTATCATACCCAGAGTGGTGTGATAAAAACCGAAAGCATACAACAGGTGGTGTAAATGTGTCAACTATAACCGTTAAAAGTGTTGACGGTGACAGATTGTGAGCAAATGATTAAAATTGTAATCAGATCGCGGTAAACAATCCTCGTCTTTTCTGCACCGGTGATCCCTCATTGAGAGCAGGAGACGGCGAGCCCTAAAGAAAATGTGCCCTGATTGGAGAGGCAAGCTGGCCCTGCCACTCCACTGACTGTACCGCTGGAGAGGCCAGTGCGTTCCCCATATGGGACAGGGATGGTCAATAGGATTACGGCGTGCACCTCTCCTTCTCCCTCTTCTCTCCACGGCACATAATCAGCCAGGGGATGAAGTCCTGGCCCACCAATCGTCTGCTGAAGTATCCCAGATCCCCTTTTGCCTACTTGGGAAGAGAGTGGGGCAGTGGGGGTCTTACGGGCTGAGAGAAAGAGCAGGGGGGGGGGGGGGGGAGGGCCGCCAGATGGATTAACATATTCAACAGAGGCAGAGATCAAGCCTTTATAGAGTGAGGACAGAGGGAGGCTTTCTCTCACACATACAGAGTCTGAGAGAAAACAGAAATGAGTGTAAGCTGGATTTGTTTTCATTGTCATGGAAAAACAGCGACGGGCCAAGTGATAACTCAGCTACTCACATGTAGCTTATTTTTTCCTTTTCTCACAAATGTTGGGCAGGACGTGGACATGTGCACAAACCCTCGTCCTAAATGCGCTCGCTCAAGGGGCTCGAACACGAGTACATTGAGTTAACGTATTTTTTTGGTTCTACTTTATACCGCTACATATTCGTAGAGAGAAATATTGCACTTTGTAACCTCGTGATCTGATGGAATTGAGAATTTAATTTCACTTTGTTACTCAAGACTAATCCTGTTTATGTTTTCTGTTCTCCAGACGCTGTTTTGCCGGAGTGATTTAGACACAAAAAGCACATATATATATACTGCTGAAATCTTTAATGCGCAAAATATGCTAGAAATGTGCTGTTTCCAGCCTCCACAATACGAGCAATAATGCTCTTTGAAAGGCCACCAAACAAACAAAAGAACAACCCAGTTTTCAGCCAGTAAAATGTGCTGGTATTGACATAACGTTATGAAACGTTTGGTTCCGTAATGTTTAGGCGAGGAAACTACTTGGTTATGGTTAGAATAAAAATATGGGTTATTATTTGAACACAAAAGAAGTAGTGTAACAACGCAATGTAACAGCGCAACATAATGACATCATAACATAACGTGACATTGTGGCAAGACAGCCTTTTCCTTGGTTTTAATAATGGAAGTTATATCAATAAATACACAAAATTCTCATCCATGGTTGTCGCCATTCTTGTCACATTTAAACTTTTATCATTTTTATGCCTCTGGCTCTGGAGGATGGCAAAGATAAAAAAAAAATGCATTAATATACTGTATATTAAACCATTACAATAAAAAATTTTAACAAAAAAATTACACATTTTTGCTTCAATAAAACACTTATACAGCAATAAAATATACAACTCTGGAAGTATGATGAATACTTTTGCTTTTAATACTAAAGAATTCTTTATTTTCTAATGTGTTGGTACTACAAAAGTAACATTTACAGTGCCGGGATTTAATTTGTAAGATAACTATTGTTATTGTTTGTTGTTACTAATGTTACTTGAGTAAAGGATCTGAATTGGTCTTGCAGCCCCGACACACAGCACACACACACACACACACACACACACACACACACACACACACACACACACACACACACACACACACACGTCATTACCGCTGTGTTGTGGGCCAACTCGTGGCCCCGTCCCAGCATGGTCACCAGATTAGGGACCGTGCTTTTTTCGTCGCTTTGCTGTTCACATGACATGTGAATGGCCAGCGAGATGGTGGACCAACATTATCCGACACATTCATCTCCACATCAAAGATGAGCCCAACGGCCAGAGGAATACCACCCTGAAAGAGAGCAAAGAGCCCGTTACTAATGTTGGATTAGAGAGCCAAAAGCAGAACGTAGCTTGTAAAGTGTTTACGAGTGACTGTTGTCAGGGTAAGTTGTCTTTTCTCTTCCTTACATGTTGCGTGAACCAAAGCATTGTTTGCATTATGTCTCCCTCCTACTCTCAAGGTGAATCCTTTGAGTTTATCCCCCTCAGAAAAAGACATGACAACATCACATTAAATCCATTTTTTTGTACTCGTTCAACCTTCTGCGGTGTCACCATCGACCGGCGAGCGTCACTGATCACTTTTTTGGGGGGTTTGAACTTTGTTCAACACAAAAATGTGTCCACGTATTACACCCATATCCAAAACGCTGGGCCTTAATCTGATGCTATAACAGCCTCCACTCTTCTGGTTTCAGGCTTTCAAACATATTTCGGGGCCTGGCTGCCGGGATTTGCTCCCATTCAGCTACAAAAGCACTCATCAGGTCTGGCTCACAGTAAGCGTTCCAGTTCCTCTCAAACGTGCTGAATGAGGTTGAGGTCAAGCATCTGTGCAGACCTGTATCTTATGAATTACGTTGATATGGCACTCCACTTCTAACTTTTTCTTACTTTCATGCAGGAGATCAGGGTTTGTGTAGCCCACCGTTGTGCAATTCGCCTTTTTACTAATCTTTCCCTAACTTTAAGCCACGGGAGAAGGGAAGCTAAGTACAAACAAACTCCATACAAGACATATTTGGCCGACCACGTTATAATATCTTTCAAGACCTGAAAACGCACGGTGAAAGGGTTAAAGTCGAAAACACGAACAACTCCCAGACCTGTCAGTCACAAGGTAGCCCCTCCCTGAAGCATACACATTTAGTAAATGATCATCATGCTGTATTGAAGAAGACTTGCAACTAGAGATTGAGACCATAAACTCATGTTTACAATGTTTACTGAGGGAATAAATCAAGTTCTCATAGACTTCCATACAATCAGACTTCATTTTTTAAAAGGAGGAGTCGCCTCCTGCTGACCATTAGAAATAATGCATGTAGATGGCACTCCCGCATTTGCTTCACTTTTCTAAACCGCAGGTCCTAAGCACAACAAATATAAGGATGGAGTACGTCAGTGATAGCGCCACTTGTGATGTATCAACTGTTAAAAAAACAAGCAACATAAAACTGCCGCTTTCTGCCTGTCCAAGGATTCAGGAGAGAGGGGGAACATGGAGACCTCTGCAGAAGACAATGCGGAAGGAAGAAACGGCTTGAGCCAGTGAATGCGAGGCAGTGATAAAGGAACAGATATCAATCTGTTGAGCAGCAACACGTAAGGGACACGGTGTAATTCGTCAGACTTTGGCAGCCGTGCACTCATCAAGATCCCAGCGAGCTTTGAGGGGCGCCATGAGAGTGAATGAGAGCGGCGTATCGACGAAGAGATGGAGACAGAGAGAAGACAATGCAGCGGCAAGTTGAGAAAGAGGGTGAACCTGCTGCCCGGCTGCTGGTGTTGTGATTGATGAGGTCACCGAGAGGGCTCCCCCAAAATGCAGAGTGTCTTCTGAGGGTCAGTCAGAGGCTGGGTAGAGGTCAGAGTGCAACCAAAGGGGAGACTGAGAGCAGCACAACAAATGTCAGAAAGTGAATTCAAAGGAAGTGCCGTGCCCTGTCCCTGATTGACACCGGGTGCTGTCGCTGCCCGTATCTGACGATAATCAGAATATCTGGAGAGTATCAGTAGCTGATCACAAGATCTAAAGATCTAAAGATCTTCTGTTTCTCCACAGTTAGGGCGGAGTGTGTCAAAACTTAGTTGAGGTTTACGTCTTGGACCAATATGTGACATCAAGGCCAGCCAGGGGGCCGTGGAGCGGTCATCAGCCTTATTACAGTGTGTTTGTGTGTGTTTTAATTGTTTCGCCACAGAGCGCCAGGGTACAGCCAGACTGTACAAGTGGCGGCCCTCGAGCTGGCGCAGACTGTCGGTTTCCGATGCGATGGGCGTCATCGGCGTGGATGTGGGGCAGAAGGGGGCCTGCTACCCGTGCCAGGTTCAGGAGTTCGTTATAATCAACGCCGCTGTTTGTGGCAACAAACGTAAATCGACTTATTTTATAGTTGTGTTACTTAATCTACTCATTTGGACTCAAACAGCAATCCTTTCCTAAACCTAACCTAAGTTGCATTGTTGCCTCAACCTAAAGTTGTTGTTGTGTGTGAATTAACAACGTCCAGTCCAGTTGGCATCCAGTTGGCTGATAACATTGAACTGGTGTGCTATCCACCAGTTTTTCTCCTTTCCCTTTGTTCTCAAAATAAGACAAAATAAGATAAGATAATCCTTTATTATTGTCACCGTGCGCTTATGAAGCGGAGTCCAAAAGCTTGAGGACATGTGCAGATTTTTTACTTTTTAAAACTAATTTATTTTTCCATTTTCTGCAGCGCTCTCGCCTCTATGACTTTGTATGCAATTACATCATCTATAGAATCTTCTTATTCAGTCTGAAGACATTTCTTTTAAGCCTGAGGGAGCTGCTCATATAGAATGCTTACAAAATAATCATTGGTGTATCTTGATGTGGTCAAATTTCCATACAGCATATTATTAGGTATTCATTCATTTATGGATTGGAAATTGCAGAATCATATTTCAGCTTGTCAGGAAGATCGCTGAAAAATACACAGAATCACATTGCATATGAGACTAAAATATGTAAAAAAAACATTAAACCCCATAAAACCCCATAACCCCAACAAGAATACCCCAAAACGGTATACATGCTAATTCCAGCATGCAGTACACACAAAGCACCTTCCTTGTCACTTAGTGTCCCCAGGTGGGAGGGCCAGCAGTGGAGTAGCTATGTGTGAAGGTAACCTTTTCAACTGTGTTGGAGCCACTTGGTAAACACACACTATAATTACTGCTTATTAGAGGCTATATAGGGGCCCATTAGTGCACTGGCCCTACCCCGCACTGCCTGCCACCTCATTATAGGAGCCAGCACTACCTCATTACCACCTGTCTGTTAAACTCACACACACGCATCCACACACACACACACACACACACACACTCACAAACAAGTAAACACATACTCGTGAGCCCACTGCAGGTGCTGCCAGATTGTAGTCAGGTGTTGACTTGTTAAGTGTTAGATAGTGGGAAAGTGTGTGTGTGTGTAGGTTTATGTGTCTAAGCATGTTCATTGCATCACGTGATATTAGTCCAAAGTGATTAACAAAGATTGTTTATGACTTTTTGCCTCATTTCCAACAAAAGTAAGTTGTAAATTATTGTTAAATTATTAATTCACATAAACAGATGTTTAACAGATAAACATATACTATGTATCATATGTTAGGTAGTGTACACGTGACTGCATGCATAACTTAACCAAAAAAGTTATTCCTATCTTTATGCCGCTACAAATGTCCAGCAGCATGTGTCAATTTCCGCTGGCCATCTTTAACTCTTCACGGGAGACGACTGAGTGAGGACCAGGCCACCAAAGGAAAAGATGCTGATTTGGGTTTAAATAACTTCAGAAGCTGCATAATCTACGTGAGAAATAAATTGACGTTGACTTCTGGTGTCACACAGGACGCCTTCTTGGTGAAAGTCCAGTCCACTCCAACTTCTCTACACAATAACTATATAGAAACTATACCCCTGCATTACTTGTGCATAACTACGTATGTGAGTAACAACCTTCCTCTCATTCAATCCCAATGAAGGGACACACAACGTCTGGATTTGGTTACAGTGCAAGTAAAAGTGCATCGTTGGTGTGCACTTCCCACTTGATGTGGCTCACGTTTTGCCCATGTGACACCTTCAGGTATTTTTGAGTTTGAGCTCCTCTGCTGCAGGTCAGCAACGGCTGCAACCGCCACGCATGCATTATGAGCCGGCACCGACGTCAACACAAACAAAATGTGCTCTCTCCTAATTGCTCCCTCGGTGCGCCCCATTTTGAGGCGCTCTCCATTACAGAAGAAAACAAAACAAAACAATAACGTCACATTCCAGACCATGCCGGCCCGATGCTGTTCGCTGTGCCGCCATGTGCCGCAGACAAAAGCCTCCTCTCGATCAGCAGGCAGCGAACTGAGTGCAGCTGCCACAGCCGAGGCCCGGGCTTCTCAACGACACTGATTTACTTGGAGACGCTATTTTTCCCCCCTGTCCCTTGCATTTCTCTCATCCCTCTCTGCCCTCGCCGTGCCCTCTCCCCCCCCCCCCCCCCCCCCCGGTCGGGCTATAATTCCTTCGCTGAGCCATGGTGGCAGAAGCAGAGACGGGAGCTGCCACGCACACTCTCCTTCTCTTTGAGTCTTCTCAAAGCTGTACGGCCGTTAAGCGACCGGCGCCATGGCAGCACTGGCAGTTAGAGACTTGTATCTGTCTCAGTTGCAATCTTTTTCTTTTTCTTCTTCTTCTTCTTTTTTTTCATTCTGTTCCTCCAGGTGAATGCCACGCAGGCCAGGGTGCCAGGGAGGCAGATGGCGTCAAGGCCGAGAAAGAAAGCACAAGTGCAGAAGAAGAAAGAGTCGCACAATGTGGAGGGACCCTGTGGAGAATACTAAACACTGTCGGGGTTAGAAGTGCTCAAATGCCACATATGACTATTCTAATATGGACTCATATGAGCATCTACTATTTACCCTCCATGGTTAAAGTCCAGTGAAGTTCTAATGCCAAAAATGTCAGATATTTAGGGTTTGTTACAACATGGGTCTTAATCTCGATCTTCGATCAGTTATGAACACATTGTACTCACCAAATTCATTATTGGAAAGTACTGAAATCTGGTCCAATGGGTCAAGAGAGTGTGATGATCAGACGGTTAACCCCGATGGTCTAAATGTCTGTACTTATAGGTCAAATTTAGCAATAATGTCAGCAATAATCCTCCCACTGGAAAACAGTGTGCGTACGTTAAGTATGCCAATTCGAAGCAGGTAGTCGCTCTATAAGCTGTGATGGGCAACAATTATTTGCCTTTCATTTTTCTCTTAATAAGTTTGTCAAACTTGGAGATTCTTGATCCGTCTGGCTTATTTCTTTTGACAAGAGTTATCCCTCTGGTTTTGCCGATACAGCCCGGAAACACAAAGGAGAGAAGGTCCGAATGGAACTACACCAAGACGATCCAAAAGTAAACCTTCAATTACTCATCGCATGTTACGGTTCCTTATATTCTCATATCGCACAGGCGCATCGGCGGCAGCAAGGGTGGTGCGGGAAGTATATTAATTTAAAGATTTAGGTGAGAATGCATTTTCTTGGGAAATAGTGAGCATACGACAATGAGACTTGGGTTACACTGCACGAGTTGTGTGAGAGTTTGTAAACAGATGTTTTGATTGGAGCTTTGCTGCTGTTTCACCTCAGCCTCATTTACTTACTCGCCAGGGATTTGCTTTGTTTTTATATTCTTCGTTCACCGGGAAGGCATCTCGGCTCATTTTAGAATTCTAAGTTACACGTGGTGAGTAATTAATATACAAATGGTCATTTTCTGTGTGTTCCTTGAATTAAACAATGCATTTTGAATGGTGGATCCCAACATGTGTACATGCGGCATATACACTTTTAAGGCTCGCTTCGACACAAATATGACCAAGATAACAACATTTATTGACTAAATATCTTCATGTTAATTTAAACATTCAGAGAAACAACTAATTAAAATCATAAATAAAGAGTTCAAAAACATTGAAGTATGTTATATTTTTGCATATATACGCACGCGGCTGTCTGAGCAAATCGACCAATATGGAACAAAGCAGGATAATTAAGACCACACAATATGAAACTGTCAGCCTTGGACTCCGATCAAGAGTCGAGAATCATCAACCTGAAGCACCTGTTAGTCCAGTTAGCCTGTTAATTTAATTAGGAAAGAAAGGAGTTGGCTCTCGTTGCCTGCGTCGAACAACAAGTTACTCCCATAAGAATCCCTCAAATTCTTGCCATGTGGTTAGTGTTGTACAAGTGGCTGATAAAGGAGCATGTGTGGCATTCAAGATATAAGCATGCGTGTGTGTGCGCGTGTGTGTGTGTGTGTGTGCGTGTGTGTGTGCGTGTGTGTGTCCACTCCAGGGTGCTCCAAACTTTGAGGACAGCCCCTCCAGAAAACACAGGCCTGGCCCTCCAATCTCAAAGGACGAGCTCCATTCACCTCCTGGCAACGGCGCTGAGAAATGGAGAAGAGATGGGCAGAACGGAATGGGTGGGCAGTAAATTATCAACTTTCGGTGGAGAGGACACGATATTTATTTATAGCATTTAGCCGGGGCACTCGGGGAGGGTCAGAATGGAGTGGGGGTGCGCGGCTTTTGCAAGGGGCATCCTAGGTGGTCAGCATTGACCTGCACTAACCCCTTGTATCCTGTCCCATTCTCCCACCCTTCACACTTGTCTTGTACCCGGAGCTCCCGAGACCTCCCTGGTAATTAGGGAAGGAGTCACGCCCACTCCCTGCCCCCAAATGCGGTAGATTTTCCTCCTTCTCCCGGCCCCTGTGACACGCACACTCACATATCCTCCGAAATTGGGAGGCTTCAAGACGCCATTCAGTCCGAACCCCGCTTGCTCTATCCCCCACTCTACATTTTATCACCACCCCTTGTTTTGTTTTGCTGTCTCAATCCATCAATCTTCCCATTAGCCCCTCCGTATTACGGAAGCCGCGGGGAACGCCCCCTTTACACCGGCCCTTCAAATCTGTCTTCCTTTCTGCACCTCCCTCGGCCTCCTCCATCTCGGCGCCGACTCCCTCTTTCCCTCCATCCTTCAGCCCCGGCCTCGTTAGCAGTTACCTGCCGCTCTCAAAATGGTCTCAGTCCCCCTCGTCCTCACATTTGTTTTCGCGCCAATTGACCTGCTACTTGAGGTTAGCATCAGACTCACCTGGGGAAAAGATGGGACAGAGGGGGAGACGTGCTGTGGGTGCACGGCGGTGGGGGGAGCAGCACTTTGGGTGGTATGTGTCCTGCGAGGGTGGGACACAATGCCCCCAGTGTTCAGGCAGGCCCACAGGAGCTTGTTTTACAACAGGGGAGGGGCGGCCATCAATGGCCATATGATGTGAACCACCCTGAGCCGATTCCCAGTGACAAACAGCCCCCTCCGAGCGGACCCCCGCCTCCTCTTTTCTGCTTTCTCCCATCGCCTCCCTCCTTCCCTCCACGCATTCTGTTCTGTTGGACCAAAACCAGGGCGAGCCGAGAGCAGGCAACAGCACCGCCCCTCAATGGACTGGAAATAAGGGGAGACATGCCCACACACAGCACACAAACACACACACAGACGCCCACTCTCAAAATTTCTCACAGACATAATGGGCATACATGCATACACTCACGTGCATCGACACGCACGGGAACAGACCCTTTCTGTCCTTCTTCTCCTAATGACGCCTCAAGCATCATGCTGGAAAAGGAATTGGTGTTGGTTTGATTGAAGCAGCGTGGCCCTTATTTAGAACAAATTGCTTGATGACAGCATAATTGCTAAAGAATTGAAGGAGAGTTAGTGTGTCGAGTTGCCCAGTGGGCCCAAAAGTCCCCCCTCCCCCCACTGCTTTCACCAGGTCATGGGCCCCCGTTGGCCCTGCCCTGGAGACCTGTCCGTTCTCTAGGCCCCAAAGTCTGTTGACATCTGCTCTGTCCATTGCCATTCAAACAGGACTACCCTGTCTGAATGGCATATCTATAATTGAGCTCTGGTTAAGTTTAAAACTTAACTACTTGGTCCAAATGAAGTTTAAAAAATAAACTGCCAGTTGGTAGGAGAGGGACACCTGGGACGCTTGGTGATGGCCAAAACATCGTCTCATCAATAGGTGCGGACACTGTAAGGGAATTCAACCCTCTCTCAGGAGATGGGACATGGGAATGAAGTCTATGATGTTGAAGGCACCGAGCATACCCACCACCCATTCCAACTTTCTCCCTGAGTCTTTTTGGCAATATATGAGCAACGTTACTGTTTTACTTTATTGTTGGCACAGCTGCAATGGGTCACCTGCCTGGAAGAATTCAACAAAGGTTATTCCAAGCATTTGCAGCCAATGCCATGCAATCATTTGCTTTAAGTAAAAGTTACACTTTTTATTTACAATATAGGTATTTTTTCCGTAGTTTTGGCCATAATGAAAAAAGTTGTTTTGATGCAATTCTGGGCACAGAGGTGGTTAGAAAATCCATCCATCCATTAATCCATCCATCAATTCATCCATCCATCAATCAACCAACCAACCAATCAATCAATCAATCAATCAATCCATCCATCACTCTGTCCGTCCAGGCTGGAGCCCATTCTTGGACACATTGGGATGGTTGCCACAATTGAAATGCACTTATTTTAAAGTTATTACCCAATGTGTTCATTTTAGATCCCAGAGAGCTATTCATTGGTTTGACTATTTACCGAGACTTTCTGTGTTTTCACAGCTTTAATCACGACATTAAATGATAATAGTGGAATTCTATTTTAATGTAGTGGAAAAACGCCGGTTCACAATCAAGTGCTCATCTCTCGACAAATACTTTGATGAGTAAATACGTTTTCCTAAAATGAGTTACAGCATAGAGGGCAACAGAGAGCTGGCTTCTCAACATGTTGTTCAGTTGACATTTTAAGCAGTATACCACCATTTCACATTTGTTTCAATCTATAGTTACGAAAAAAAAAAGTTCAATTTTCAGTTCAGGAATGGGAACCACCAACTGAGCTCACCATAACCACTCCAGAAAAAAAACACCTACAACCCAAAAGGTGTGAAAACATCAATTGAGGGGTATAGGTTTGAGTGTTTGTGTGTGGGGGGGAGGGTGACAGCTGTTTAGCATGGGGGTGGTAATAAAGTAGTCAAGACCCTTTGTTAGGGCTGATGAGCTCGTGTGTGATGGGATCAGGAGGCTGGTAGTGAGAGTAAAGGAATGTAACCCAGCCTCTTGGTCCCTCCATATGACGCTAATTGCAGCAGAGCGGGGATGGCCTGGGCTGCTTGTGTACACCATTGTTATTCCTCTGCCTATTGTCTCCGGCCTTCTGACAATGGCCATCTGAATGAGAGCCTGTTAAGCCAGGCGGATCCCCATCATTAGACCCCTTTACACCCATTGTGATGCAGCACTGAGGATACTGTAGGGCTATCAGTGACTTCCAACAAGGCCGAGGCCCTCGTCCACAATAACGCAGAGACAATTTATTTTTGTTTTTCCGACGTCCATCCACACAAAGACAGCATGCTTCACCTTTGGAGAACTTTTCAGCGAAGCTCTCCAGTGCGGAGATGTTTGAAAATGACGCTCATAGATTTGGGATTAGAGATTTATAGCCGCTTATCACATACAGTTCTCTCCACAAGACACAACCCGACCCTCATAGACTGCCAGTGCTAGTCAAACATGGATTAGACTCCTCGTATTTGGTTATTTCAGTCATAAAAAACAAAAAGAAGATTGTCCTGTTGTAAAATATAATCCAGTTACAATGCACAGCAGAGTGTACAACTAAACGGTTCAACATGGCTCCCTCCCTTCAAAGATGGTTTCCAATCCAACAAGGTTACACATTCTTAACCCTAACCCTTAATTGTATTTATTGCCGCCAGGGTTCAGAGACAGTTGGAGGTGACAGAGCAGACTTTTTTAAATCCTGAATTCAATGTGTCCATTCAACCCCACTGCACACCAGATGGTGGCGCTAAAGCTATTTCGTTCTGTGCCAAGCGAAATGGGAGGAAGAAGGCCGATTAAATATTGCTTCAGTGTGGGCCGCGAGCTATTAAAGCAACCTTAAAATGCCGGTAGCGATGGACCTTCATCCGACATGTAATTATATAATTCAAGAGTAATCAGACAAAGATACACACTTGGTTTATAAAACTAATGCAGTCATAATGTCATAAAGATTGTTGTTGTTGTCAGAACTGTTTTAGAGAGGTGTTGATTCAACTTAATGTTGGTGGATGCAGTTTGTGCTGCTGTTGAAGTGTATTGCATTAAAAAGAGAAGTGTTTCAGTTAGCCTACTCACGATGATGTAAATGGGCTGGACAAAATACCCAAAACACCTGTCAGTACAACACAATGTGAATCAAATGTGGCTCCTCGCATCTCACTTTCATCTATGAGGTCTGAACTGATTATTTTGTGACACAAAAATGCCCCGAAATAACCAAATCAGATGATAAATCAGACGCTTGGGCGGGATTAGACCATTCACATAGATGCACAATGGTTCCCACTCAGGATTGACCAAAACTTGTAGATTGGAAAAGAAAGTGTGTGTAGATTACTAAGTGATTTGATTGTTTCAATTATATTTAATCAATAGGAGGGTAGGGGGCCAATTTCACAGTCTAAATGAATTCCAGAACTTTCTAAACATCCTTAAGACACTTTTAACAGCCTTAAAATAATTTCACCATCATTACCCCCGTTGACAATCGACAGCATCACTCCAGAGAACGTGACACTTTTTTTGTCCACACAAGTTCGGTCACGGACGTACTGAGACACAAACTGCCAGCTGGCCTGCTTTGGGTAACGTGCTGCTCCGTCTACTCCTCCGTCTCCCTAAAACAAGCATCTGGAGGCGCGGGGAGTGAATACAAGTGTGAATATATTCATCCCCATGCTGCTTTGTTAAATCTCTGGGCGTAAAGCCGTTGTACCCCCCGTGCCCTCCTGGGTGACCCCCGAGGATCAGAGACCAGGTTGTCGAAACATTTGTAACATTTGGCCAAAGCAAATCTCAGGCTGCCTGTTGAATTGAAGCTCAGACCAAAGAGGAGAAGAAGAAAAAAAATCCCCCTGGAACCCTCAAAACACTCCCTACTCTGGTCCAGGAACACCCCCCCCCCACCCACCGCCCTCCCGCCCCTCCCTCCCCCTTCTCTCGTTTCTTATCCCTCACACACACATCGAGCATGGAGGCTCAACCCCTCACAACCTCCAGCAAATCCCCTTTATCTTTTCCCAGCCAGATGGGGCCGCTGGAATAATAGCCGAAGCCCAATGAGTTCCATTCAATTTGTCATGCCGTCTAAAGGAGCTTGTAAGCTTCCCATTTGCAGTTATGTTATAGTAACCATGGGAGGCTCTGCAGTGTTAGGACTTAATTACCTCCTAATAGCTGTTGTAGAGATAAAGCCCCAGGCCAGCATAACCTAACACTGTCCAGCCCCTTTAGGCACAGAGGCATGAAGACTCCCTCGATCCGTAGCCGGGAGGATCCACATCATGTGTCAGGTGGTTGGCTGCCGGCCGACATTAAGACCTCTTCACTCCACGTGCACCTGTACAGATCCGCAGGGGTAGAGGATCAGCCTCCAGGTTGTTACTCAGGACATCCCTGATGTTTCAACATCCTCTGGTTTGGTAAAGCTGTAACTAACTTTTATATCGAAAGGACATTTTAAGAATGATCTCAACCGCCAACAACTTTAGTCCAGACTGAATCACCTCAACAATTATTGGATGGATGCTTGTGAAATGTCATGCAGACACTGATGGGCCTCCTATGATAAATGCTTACTTCGGGGAACCTAAGACTCTTCCTCTAGCGCCACCATGAGGTTCATGTTTGCGGTGTTGGGTGAAATGCCAGAAGATGTTGTATGATGGATTGTAACAGCTGATCCTTTAACATTCCCTCTAGCACCATGATGATGAACATGGTGGACATTATACCTGCTAGCATCATGTTAACATGCTGAAGGTTTAACTCAAAGCATTGCTGTACTTAAAGCTATTCCGAGGAACATGCACGAGGGATTTAACAGGATTTGTGGCATTCAACAATTTTCCTTTAAGTCAACCTGTCCCTCCTTTTATTTATAAAGATATTCTTATTGTTTCAGTATCTCTACTAAATCTTCTGACACTGCGAGACTCATTTTGTCTGCTGACTTCTTTTTTGAAGTCTGTTTGACTTTTGGGTGACATCTTTGTGACTCGAGCAGGGCACGTTCTCCCTCAAATGGCAGCTTTAGGGCCTTTTAGTCAATCTGATCTGACTCGGGACGCTCGTATGAGCAAAGCTCGCCGGCCAAGTCACATGACCTCAATCCAGTTGGTCGTGTTGTTCGCTCGATGAAGAAATAAACAGAACAGAGCTGAATGTTTCTTCTCTTGAGGACCTTTCCTCCTCATACTGTACGGCTCCTTTGGGTCTCCTCCTGTATTTCAACTTGGAATCTGAGTCATTTGAATTTGTGGACTTAACAACAACAAAAAGCATTTTGACGTCGCAACATTCAAACAGTTTACAAAATATGTTTTGTGGGAAACATTTTGCCTGCTATAATATGTTTGTTGTTGTTGTTGTTGCTCTTCTTCAAACTTCCTGTGCTGGCACTTAACTTCGCCATTTAATGTACAGTGAAGAACTTCTGCGGGAGAGCCGCATGTGACACACACACACA
The DNA here is from genome assembly GCF_009769545.1 of Cyclopterus lumpus. Lineage (NCBI taxonomy): Eukaryota > Metazoa > Chordata > Actinopteri > Perciformes > Cyclopteridae > Cyclopterus > Cyclopterus lumpus. The sequence continues at coordinate 20,895,734 of NC_046986.1, read as the reverse complement.
CACACACACACACACACACACACACACACACACACACACACAGTAACAGCAGTGGTGGTGGCAGGCGGCGTCTCACGTTCCTCGCCACAGATTTCAACAAAAGCGAGAATTTTGCTTCATTTGGTTCCAAGATTTGGCAGAGAATGGGATGGAGAGGGAGAGCCAGGACATTATTCATGTCTTTCAGTTCATTTGGCCTCAGCCGGTCAGCTCCTCAGACAGAAAGAGAAACCTTCTCTCGTGTTTTTTCCACCCTCCACTCTTTTCTGCTTTTTTTTTTTGTTCCCTTTCTTTTTTTTTTATTTTGGAGGCAGATTAGCAGGATTAAGTATGGCTCACATATGCTCCTCCTCACTATTGGTATTCACCACGGCACCGGGCCTACCGCCACCCAGACTGATGGACAGGAAGGCAGAGGGAGAGAGGGAGAGAGGGAGAGAGGCAGATGATGGTGAGGAGTGCAGTTGGAGTTGAGAATCAAAGTTGGAGGGGAACTAGAAATGTTAAAAACACTCCTGGTTTAGGGCTGTTTTTTTTTCTTCTCTGCCCATTTTGGTTATAGCTCCAATCAAACTCTAATATGACAGTACACAATATTTTCCACGCCAATGCTTCAAACTGCTTGTGTTTGGCTCTTTCCTCTTTCAACCCCAGCAATGCCGAGTCAGGTCTGGTAAGAAAACGGTTCTCCCAGTCCGCTGTGGAGGAACTTGTCTGGTCTGCACTGGGAGCCAGAACCTTGTCACCCGACACCAATGGTCTCTTGTTGAATGGGAGATCCCTGCAGCCGTGGTTTCAGAGCGTGGAGGAAAGCCTGGAAGCAGAAGAATGACGGCTGTTAAAGCAGCAGGCTGATGCTCACAGTGCCATTCACTAACACATGGGTGTAATTGTCTTTATTTTTTATATAATACCACTATAAAAATTCATTTTAGGCTGGAAATTGACTGGCCTGCAACAAATAACACACTGATTTTGCACGATATGTAACTGAAAGCTCTCTAATATTCCCTCCTCATTTTATTTGATTGTTTATGTCCAGAGGATGTGATTTACTGCAAACTCCTTGCAGTGTGACACACATCAGCTATTATAAGAAAAATAAAAGGACAAGGACATCCATCTCTTACTTTTAACATCTGACCTTAAACTTACAGCATTTTGGCATTAGAATATTAGTTTTCTGGAAATTTGAGAAAATTCCCCCTTTGATATATATATATATATATATATATATATATATATATATATATATATATATATAGCCTTCTAAAGTCCATGTGTCACAGTAATACATGGGTAAATGTAGGTCTGCATGATTTATATTTATGGTCATTTCACCTGGAGTTTCTCAACCTTGGTTTGGGACCCTAATATGGCCTTGTGCCATTAAAAGGTTGCGTAAGTCTTTATTTTTAAATCACATGGTTTAAGATCAGGAGATGAATATATATTTCTGAAACCCCATGTGAGGGTTCACATAACACAAGACCTCCATAATTCCTGACAGGTGTCAATCGTGGAACAAACTTAAGACAAAATAATGACACAACAAGATGCCTGTGGAAAGGAGCCATGAAGAGGAGAGCCAGCCCGCTGGTCTGTGTGAGAGTGTGGGAATGTCTAATGAAGCAAGAGGTGGCACAGATACAAACCTCCTGATTTGAAACGCCAGATACACCGCCCTCATTACCATAATATGAGTTAACAGGCAGATCAGAACAGTGAGAAAATAAAAAATGAAATTAAAAAGGGAGGGAGGGGGGGGGGGGGGGGGGGGTGGCGTTGTAGTGTGTGTGAGTGTGTTAACGACCTTGATTTTGTGACATCATTACACGGACTGACGTGAAACCTGAATCACGGTTACGGAAAGATATTCGCTTGTGATTGGCTGGCAGGTGACCGTTGAAATCACACGAGACCGCCCTCGAGCATTAGTTCCGGTCAACTGTTCAACCAGCATGTATTCTCAAATCAATGCGCGAGACCAGGACCGTAACTGACCACAGACACACACGGACAGACATATTTGACATTTCAATTTAACTTTAAACATTTGCATAAAACAAAACTGTAATTATAGGCATAAACGTGTATAAAAACAACTTAAATACAAATTTGTGTTAGGCCACACGGGCAATATAATTTATATGTATGGCTTTATATTAATTTTTATTTTCAAAATAAAGAATATCGGACATTGTCTTTAATTATTAGAATTAAAAAAACAACAACAAAAACACGCTTCAAATGCATATACATAGACAAGAACCCAGCGTAATTCTAATTTATTTATATGTTTTACATTTTTATTTTTGATCAATATTCCAACACAGACCGGACAAAAACAGATAAACGTGTGGAGGCAATTAGCGCTGATGGCGTCTGACTGCACAGCCCCGTGCTATTGGGGGACAAAGCCGCTGTCACTTTGAGTTACGGCCGAGGGCAAATCACCGGTTTGGGCCCTTATGTCTGCCGGAGGCCGCCCGGCCGCCAGCAGCAGGCCACACCGCTATCGCTCACTGCGGACTAATTGAAACGTTACGGATCATAACCGTTAGAAACAATTTTGCACACTTCATTAATTAACGTTAAAGATGCACTTTAACGGCAGCTGCTGGCCGACAGCCGGTAACAACGGAAAAACAGCACATTAACAGCAAAGCTGCGAGCGGGGAACATATTGCTGCTTATTAGGCTTCGACCCCGTTATTACTGTTCGTGTCGGAGGGGCGGCGTGGTGGTGTGGTCCAGGAGGATGCTCACGGGAGGGAGGGTTGGATTAGAAAACAATTAATAAAAAAAAGAGCTGAGGAACGAATGTTCGATCAAAAATAATGACGAACATATTGTGTCGATTAAAGGGAAATTGGATATCAAATACAGAGGGGAAAAAAAATTCGACTAAAGTGTTTTTAGTCACAGTTTCAATATAAAACTAATTAAATCCAATTCATGTAAAATGTTTTGGTGTGAGTTTATTTTTCTATTACTTGTTTCCGGACACTAGATAATACAGGCACATTAATATTCACTTCTAAGAGGGGCACAAAACAAACAAAGAAACGTGGCTTATCATCTGTGTTATTACAATAAAATCCATCCGCACGCGGGCCAGCATTTTACAAGAAGGAGCCATATGTAGGAGGGAGTGTGTCTGATTTCACTTAATGCTGTGTGTTGGTATAATTACATCAGGCTGGAGGACCCTCCGTCTCCCTTCTCTCTCACCCCCCACACTCCTCCTCCTCCTCCTCATTCTCCTCCTCCCTGCACGCAGCTGATTGGTCGCCGGACAGCCACTGCGTTGTCCTGGTGACCCGGCCTCTGAGCGGCTCCATCCCCGGCTATATAACCCCGCGGTCGCGCGCAGCGTGCCAAATGGGCTGTCAGATGCGATTTCGGAGTAACAAGTGGATTTGACGTTGATAGGTTTTCTCACCCTTCGCGCTTGGAAAACACTCTTGGTACGTGTTTTATTACTATTATTTATTTATTTGTAGATATTATGATGATAATATTTCTGTATCTCCTTCTACTTAACTTTTTTTTTTTTTGTATTTCTAATGTGGTGATCAAATATCAATACACATATTTTTGTTTTAAGTGAAGCAAGTTTGAAATAAATGTATTTTCTACTAGTTTAAAAAATATAATAATTAATTAATTGGCATAGAAAAGCTATGCCAATTAATCAAAACGTATGGTTTTGTTTCCGTAGTCCTACTTTATAGTTTTGAATTAAACGGATTACATCTCAATAAGCTGTGACCTCCAAACGGTTCGTGTTGCCTTCTGTGCTGCTGGCATGACAAGGGGATAGTTGCGGTTCATTACATTAACGACACGGGCTTTCTCTCTTCAGCTCACCGTGCTGGACACAGACCATGGACTCAGATACGAGCCGCGTGTCGAGCAGACCCTCATCTCCGGAGGTGGACGACATCTTCCTCGCCACCCTCAAGAAGTCGGTGCACGGCTTCTCCAGCGCCGTGTCCTCCACGCAGAGCGACCATCTATCAGAGCTCGCCAGCCTGCACGGCCTGCACGGCCTCTCCGAGGAAGACGAGGAGTCCCTCGCCCTCCGGCTGTCCAAGAAGGACCACAAGCTGCTGTCGGAGAACGAGCTGCAGACCATTCGCCTCAAGATCAACAGCCGCGAGAGGAAGAGGATGCACGACCTCAACGTGGCCATGGACGGGCTCCGGGAGGTCATGCCCTACGCGCACGGACCGTCGGTGCGCAAGCTCTCCAAAATCGCCACCCTGCTGCTGGCTAGAAACTACATCCTGATGCTGAGCAACTCGCTGGAGGAGATGAAGCGGCTGGTGAGCGAGATCTACGGCAGCGGCGGTCACCACGGCGGCTTCCACCCGGCGGCCTGCGGGACTATGACACACGCGGGACCCGTGCCGGGACACCCGGTGGTTTCCCACGCCTCGCACCCGGTGGTGCACCACCCGCTCCTTCCCCCGGCCGTCTCCTCCGCGTCCCTGTCCGCGCCCGGCATCTCCGCCGTGACCTCGGTCAGAGCCCACCACGGACTCCTCAAAGCGCCCGGAGCCGGCGCGGGGCCGCTGGGCAGCAGTTTCCAGCACTGGGGCGTTGGCACCGGGATGCCCTGCCCGTGCAGCATGTGCCAAGTCCCGCCTCCGCATGTGACCAGCATGCCGGTCCCCATGCCGAGGCTGGCCAGCGACCCCAAGTGACTTCGCACTTAGAGTGGAGACGAACTTCTGTTGGGGGGGTTGTTACTGACTCTCTCTCCCCCCACATTGTTACTCTTTTTTTGTATTTATCTCTGTCGCTGAATCCGTTGCGACGGAGCCGGTAAAGAATCCATCGTTTTTTTCCCCCCTCACTGGGACTTTGGGGTTTTTGCAAACTAACTTAGTGTTTTATGGTAATTAACCTCAATTGTAACAGGCGTGTCTTCACAGAGCTCCTTATTACTGGACATCTTTGAAGGCCCGGGCTTGTGTGTGCGTCTCTGCAGATATTTAAAGATCAAATTGATTTTTTTTTTCTCTCCTGTGGGCCCAAATCCAACCTCAAATATAGAGTGTAAATATGTAGATGGATTATTCATATATTAGAGTCTCGTTACTGTGCGGGAAGACTCCCCCGCCCCTCACATGTTGCACCTGCTTTATTCTCTCCGTCTTATTCAACGCTTCTCTCTCTTTATTTTCTCCCTGTCATTCTCTGTCCCGACGCGAACAATGACAACTTGTTTATTTTTTTATTAAAAAATAAATAAAAAATGAAAATGATATTTATTTACTTACTTTGGACGGGAATTTCAGATGAATCTCTGATCGTGTTGGGGTTTGAAATGTAAAATAAAGACGATTAATTGAAAAGTGAAAAAAAAGGTCTTTGGTGATGTTTGTTTGTTTGTTTGTTTGTTTAAATATTTGTGTAGCTTACACAATAGAAGGAGGGACATGTCTAATGAGCTTTACAACGGCACTGATGCAACAGGTCAACAATCATTGAAACACTGAACACAAACATTATAACAGTATGAGACATTTATTGTACTTTAAATTCACAATTTTACCTGAAATGTACTTTTATTATCATAATGACTATAATTATAAGTACTTATTACTCTATTATCATCATCAAAATAATGTATTGATCATACTCTATCTATCTATTGGCGTTAGAGGAAGCCTACCGTTGACCAATGACATGTCGAAAGGACCATCTCTTTTTCCTTGGCCTCCATTGCGCTGTGCAAACCCTTCATTAACATTTGATACAGCTTTATTTCAGGATCCTTAGCTGATTGAGACTATTTTGTGATTTTGAGCTATATAAATAAACTGTTCTTCATTGACTTCCTTCTAACCAGGTTGTGTATAAAATTCAGCCAGAAATATAACAATTATATCCACGGGTTTGGTTCTTTACACAATCACTAACTTTAATCATACACCAATTATTAGTCCTACATAAATTCAATTTAATTAAAACAATTTTTAAAAATTTAATACCACAAAAGAATTGAGTTGGAAAGTGTACGTTGTTCGAGATTTAATGGTTGACATTTAACATTTTTAACTAGTTTTACTTAATCTTAATATGTTTATCTTCATGAAACAAACGTGATTTGCTGCATGGATCCCAACAAAGTTGATCAGCTCCGTTTCAAACACAAACCAGTCAGGACTTATTGCACCTGTCCGGCCAACTGCGGAATGCGTCTGCTGCAATGCGCCAAAAGATTAATATGTTATAGATATCCACTTTATATATGACGAGAGGACAACCCCGAAAAAACAGCATTTGGAATCGTGCAGCTTTGCAAAATAAAAGCCCCCCCCCCCCCCCCCCCCCCCCCCCCCCCCCCCCCCCCCCCCCCCCCCCTGACGAGTAGAGGCCGGTGCACTTTAGGAAAAAGGCAGCAGCTGCATAGCAGATCGCGCATGCTGTTGCAATGTTTTCCAAAGGCTTTTGAAGATGGAACGATATGAACTAAATCTCTGAATATTCATGCACGCATTTGTTTATTCGTCTCATTACTGGGATTGAATTATTCAAAGTCCTTCAGCGTCTTGTAGGACGTTGCAGAGAGGCAGAGGTCATTTGGTGCAATACGGCAAAAAAATAAACAGTTTATTTACAGGTAGAGACAAAAGTCTCAGCATGTGGAAACTTCCTTTGCTCTTAAAATCATCTTTTATACTTTGGGATGTGCTTTTTATCACAGCGTCTGAACAGCACAGACTACTTCCTCTAAACAGGTCACCAACCTCAAAAAAAGAAGCAATTTATATCGCTATCACTTTTGTTCATTTGCCCTAGATGTGAAGATCATGTAGAGGAATGCTGTTGAGCTCAGTTAGAGACCGCAGGGCTGGAAGCAGAGAAATGCTTAGTGATGATGGCCATCGGTCGATTTGGCTGAACAGATGAAGAATGCAACTGAAGTTTGGATCTCATAAAAATAAATAAAATAATGGATAGTCTTTTTTTTGAAAATGAGCCTTAAATGCTCTCACGCAGGCGTTTTCAAAGTGACAAATATGTGCTGATGCTGTCAATGACAGCAATAGTCCTGGTCTAAGAAACGTTTACATGAATTGATCCTTTTCGTGCATCTGAAGAGCCTCTTCCAGTGTGTTGTCACGTCAGTGTGTTTAGTAATTGATAACTAATACAAATGTAAAGGGGCTCCAAGCTCCACAGACTTCATGGGAGAGTGAAGCCCCTTTTCCCCACATGGATAAGAAAATGACCCACACTCACGGACATCTGGCTTTTGTCCTCAGTGCAGGTGACAATCAGAAGATGACAACACCTGTGTGAATGGACTCTACAGGTTTGTTTACACAGACTTTATCATCCATGTCGTTCCCTAATGTGTCTATAGGCCTTTCTCACAGCTGGTATGTAGACATGGCAATCCACAAAAAAAGCTCAAAAGGTACAGCAGGTGCTCTGTTCTTCTTGGAGTGTCCTGGTAAACCATGACAGTGGGACGGTGATCCAGCACCAACCAAACCGGGACTCTGAAAATGAATCAATTAATTTAATCATCTGTTGTTCGTACTGTGACATGTCCCACTAGCCGTTTTCCCATTCGATTGTCAAGCGATTTGTAAGCGGACCTTTGAACTTTGGGGCATTTCCATCAACTTGTTTGGAGCGCATACTGTCGGCTCCAGCGTAGTGGCGTTCAAAGTTGAGCAGAAGAGGAATTGTTTTTTATACCAATGGGAATATCAGCGAAAACGGCGACAGGAGATACAGCTGATAATTCTTGAGTTAATATTCGCTACGTCAGCATTCATTTGGCAACGGTATTTCTGTATCCCATTTAGTTTTCGACGAAGGCAAAAAACACATTTTGTGCCGTTTGCAGAACCAGCATGCAAATATTTGAATGGAAACACAACTATTGTCAGATTGTAATACATCTGCTGCAAACTGGTTAATTAATAATGGCTTTACCCCCATTTCTACTAACGTTCATCAAATACCTTCTTTTATACTTGTGTTATCTTTTAACATCAGTGCATTTTGAATATATTTTGTCTTCTTATGTTTTGGAATTTAGTTGATGCCATCACACAACGCTCATGACAGAGTTTTCAACCCCAGATAAACACGGTGCTAAAGTTAAAAGACTAACTGCATCTTCTCAGCCTCAACACTCGGGCCAATAGCAGCTGGGCCTCACATCCCAGTGACTGGATTTGAATAAACAGCTCCTTATCCACTGTTGGTGGCAGGCTGACTTATCCATTGATGCCGAGAGTGCGCGGTTGATTCGGTGACAGTTTAAATATTCATAACTTTGAACAGAAGGGGAGCATCAGTCGTACACTGTTGCAAACTGGACTTAAACCTTCTTGAAAGCATGGCACAGATGTACACCCTTTCAGGTCCGCGCATCGTGTTGTGTTAGCTGAAAGGATTAGAGATCGGTGGGATGCATCAAAGGAGGCGGAATAACAGAGAGAGAAACAGAGTCTATGAGGCAGCAAAGGAGGAATACGAGAGAGGAGATAAACACACAGAGAAGCTGTCAGAGACAAAGGCAGGATTTAACACTTACAAGGGAATAGATGGAGCTCTGAGGTGAATATGAGACCTCGGAGGTCACTCTTTCCCATGGGACTGATGTTTACTCTGAATCAGTCTCATCTGCTCATCCTAAACCACCATCGCACACAGTGATGGACTCTGACTCGCTAGCGGGGTCTTAATCTCCCCTGTAAAAGGGCTGAGCTCCCCCCCCCCCCCAAATGATATTCAACCCAAATCGCTTAACGACACAAATGTTTGATTCAGAGCGATACCTACGAACAGAATTGCTCCGTAATTCGTAGGTATCCCACTCAAATATGTTGTACGTTATCCACGTAACCACAAACAAGGAAGTATAATGCTGTGTCCACACCAAACGCGGCGCAAATTTTTTGAGCGACCAGATCCCATGCAAAGTCAACGCACAGGCGCGTTTAGACGCAAATTCGCGTCGGGCGGCCCCATAGACGCGAATCGGGCGGCGCGATAAAATTCGCCCGAGGTGAATTTCCGCCCGTCACTGTCCTGCCGTTGTTGAATCAGAAAAAAATGGTAGCGGTTTGCGGACCCCCCGAGCTCTTTAATACAGCTACAGGTTAGCCTGAAGTAGCGCTGGAAGCCGCAGTCATCCAGACGCAGTTCCTGGAGAAGACTGTGAAATTCACCGAGCTGTGTGCGGCGACGGGTGATGTTATGAACCCAAATACGACGGCGGCTGATGTTCCTAAGTTTGTGGTATTTCCACAACAAGTATAGAGTAGAAATAGTGGTTATTTATTTCATGGCGGACGGCGGTAGTTATAACTGTTTACGGAGATAAGCAACGCCCCCTTTTCGCATCTAAACGCGCCTGTGCATTCACTTTGCATGGGGTCTGGTCGCGCGTTTGGTGTGAACGCAGCATAAGGACCAACCAACGGCGACCTTTCAGGTTCGATCCCCATGTGGAATGAGAAGTCAACGTTGACCTTTTTGTTACGCAACTTGCGTCTTCTGCTTAATTCGGCTGATTCAATGATATTCAGCGAATATATTTTATATTGTTCAATTCAAAGGATGATAAAACAAATGTAAATAAAAAAATCATGTTATATTAATTAAATTATTAATACAAAAAGTTGACCATTAAAGCTATTCTATGTGTTCTATTTAATCTGTTTTATGTCCCCCATAATTTTCCTTGAAGGAGAAATGGGTCTGTGTTCTTATGGGTTAATGTTGTTCGGGTTGTATCATTTGACATCAGTCAACCAATGTGATGTTAACCATGGATTGGGGTGACTTTATTCTTTCTAGCTCCATGGGATACACGTTCATGTTACTCCGCCTTTTTCTTACAAAGAAAACCTATTAAAGTTGGCTAGGTTAGCTAACAATGGCTAGCCAATAAATGTAATCTTATATTTTCATCGGCCTACTGGCCACGTGATATTCTAATGTTAGCCTTTTTTAAATTAGTTTAAAACTAACGATCACAAACGTTCCCTCATCGTAAGCTGACAGGGCTTTGCACTGGGATTTGAGGAGACACACATTGACATAATGAAAAGGGAATTCTTCTGAGAAGAAAACACCATAATAACGTAGCAATGTAACGCTACAATGAATAAACAACAACCGCCCTGAAAGGACTTTCTTACATCTTACGTCATATAACAGACGTAAAGTCAACATTTTCCTTTAGTAGTAGTTGTGCAGGTGTTGGACCCATCCTCCACGCCCATCCTCCACGCCTCCCACCTGCCTGGGCGTTCTCTCTTGTTATACTCGTTTATTTTCATACCTTGTAACTTGCCATAACGGTCGCTCAATATACTCTACTCGCTCTGCGCGTGGCTCTTTGTACGAACGTTCTGACCGAATACAAAACGTATCCGTGGTTTTCTGAAACGTACCATGCCAACGGTTTTTCCAGGCGACTGGACCGATCCTTTTCCCTCTACAGCATCCAGCTCTGATCCTGTCTGATTGTGGGTCTGGGTCAGTACTGGTGGTCTCACATGAACATGTTGGATTGATTTAAAGATCATTGGGGATAATGGCTCAGTTATGGATTTGCAAGTTCCCATGAACTGCCTTGGTGCGATTTGCAGCTCGCAACGAGCGGTTACATCAGAAGCTGAAATTCTTCAGCCAGAGTCTCCCGGCATTCTGAATCCATTGCAATACATAATTGTTTCTTGTTTTGCTGCTTCCCAACTCGTGATGTCTTGTTCACAATTAAAAACTCTGTATAAATGGAATGAAGTAACAGCTCTTCATTCATCTGGCTATTTCTGCAACGCCACATACTTAAGAACTTAACAATACTCGTGGGTGTGTGTGTGTGTGTGTGTGTGTCTGTTCAATAATCTATGAACAGCAGCAGATGAACTCCTCGATCGGGTGGATCAATGTGTTTAAGTAAAAGCCCAGAGGGACGAAGACAGAAGGGAGTGAGCGTAAAGGAAAGCGAGAGAAACAAAGCAAGTGAGCAGAAGATCCATTGAGTGTGTTTTTTTGTGGCTGAAGAATCGTCCCCAGTGGCTTTGAAAAGAGGGATAATCCTGTCAAGTAAGCAGACCTTTGGATATTCATGACTGGCCGAGCGGCTCCGCGGACTGAAGGAGGACACAGTCAGGATGGGATTAAACATCAAAGTGAATGTGAGGAGTGCAGGATTGGGACATGAATCAGCCAATGCAGAAGCACAGGGGTTTCAGAGGGGTGTGCTGGGGGCCAGTTGGGAGCAGTTGTCTGATGGGTGGACAGCACTTTGAATGACTTCAGGATGAGGGCCTTCTAAAGGCCTTTCAGGAGAGTGATATGGTGCAGTTCGTGCACCTGCCAGCCAATCTAAGAAACATTGGATTTAAGTCCAAAATAAGTTCTCATTACTGTCATCCTTCAGTCTGGAGAGCTGCTGAGGAGCAGGGATGCCGTGACAGAAGTGATCAAGTGGTTTTCTTTCGACAATGCTGCACCTCGCACGGCAGCTGGATTGTCGCAATGTCACCGAGATCACGGGAGGAATCCATCTTGCCAGAGCTTCAAGCAGTGCGTTTGTGTCCGGTAAGCCAGAGCACGGACCAATCAGTGCCCTGCGAGGAGCTACGGCCGTGGCTTAGTTGTGCGTGATGCGACACGGAGAGGCGGCCGTTAAAAGATTCTGAGCGTATGCTGCAGGAGCATCAGGTATTTCAGAACTGGAGGGTATTTGAAAGAAGAGCGAAGAACGGCGAACGAAGGCTTCTTCTCGATTGAAAAAAAGATGCTTGCGCTCTTCTCCTGAATTGCTCTGCTCACAGTTTGATTGACAGATGCTTCATCCAATCACATGCTCAGTATTTATTTTGTATTTGAAGTACCTGCCCTTTTCCAAACCGTTTCCAAGGACGACTTGTGAACTAACCATCTGGCGGGTACGGTTATGTGACAGAGCACAACATCCAGGTTCATAAGAGAAATAGTTTTTCAGGTTTGATGTGGAAGAACTCGACTGACCCCCGGACCTCAACCCCCCTCCACTGTGGGCCAGACCACATGATCAAATATCAGTGTTGGACCTCATTACTGCTCTTGAATGGGATCAAATCCCTGGAGACCGGTACATCTGGTGGAAGGCCTGAAAGTGGATGATTATATAGCAGCAGATTAATGGCCATGTTTAACAATCGCATATGGATATAATGTTAAGGCATCATCATACTTTTGGCCATGTTGAGCATGTAGCCATGCCGATAATTAGTTTGTTCTTCTGTCCAGATTTAGAGAAATATAACTCCATGATTTCCTTTTGCAAATACATTGGGGCTCGTAGCTGGGACATTTGGACAAAGAAATTCAACTTGATATAATTTAGGGAAACTAAAGTAATTTTGTGAAACACACACGCACACACACAGGGTGTCCTAGAGTTGTCCAAACATGATTGAATTCAATCTGAGACCAATCTGACAAGTCTTACATTGAGAGACCTCACCAAGTCTGAAGAAGACCAAAGGTGAATTCGAGATTTGATGTAACTACTTTTCTTTATTACATTTAAAAAGTCAGCTTGAGGATATTAGCAAGTAAGTAAGGTTGAGGCATCAAAACCACTTAGTTAGGTTTAGTACAAGAGCGTGTTGACATTGACTCAAATAAGACCTGTGACTTATGACTCCCATCACTAATGTCTGAAAAAACAGTTAAAGTTTAAGTTTTGCACTTGACACGAACAATGGCCTCCTGTGCTTGTTTAATCCATCCACCACCCTCCCCCCCTGGACTATCTTGCACTTTATACTACATCAGTGTCCAATGACAAGTACATAGGAGTCAGTTGAAAGTAGTTATCAGTCGAGATGCACTGACCAGCCTATTCGACAAGTTGGGAGGGAGACTGGCTTGTTGTCTTGGGTCCTGTGTGATTATTTCAGCCTCCAAAGCAGCGATGCCACCACGAGATGCTTTAATGACGACAGCCCCAATTTGTCAAGTTAGTGAAGCCTGCTATCAAGTTGCAGTGCAACATATGTCAGCTCTCTGAGTTGTTGCCTCCCCCGGGTTCCCCCTTTTCATAAATCAAATTAGCACCACAGTCCACAAGGCTGTCATCTCATTTATAATAAGCAAGTAAATCTAAATGATGTTTCATTTTTTTTTTTTACGTTTGTATTTAAGCATTTAATTAATAACAAAATAAAACGTCCGTCACCTGCTATGACACTCTCGATAGTTCGCAGTCTGGGAGGCCAGTCATGAGTTGGGACAACATCTGTGACAAACCTGCTGCAGTTTAATCGGAGTGGAGGCTGAATAGAAAGGGAGAGTGGTGGCTGCTTCAGTCTGATCTCTCAAGTCTTAGTGGGGATTTAATGTGCTGCGAGGAGCAGGAGCTCAGTGGGAGGGGAATGAGCTGCTGTAGGAGGTACGACGTGGAGAGATTCTGGGCTGTCTCGAGGGGAGGAAGGGGGAGAGCTGGGTGAGTGTGTGTGAGTGTGTGTGTGTGTGTGTGTGTGAGTGTATTACAGAGTGTGTGTGCTGACAGATGTGTCCGTCAACGCCTGAAAGAATCATCTTACATCCACTTGCATCCATCTGCCAGCCTGGCGCTGCAAGGTTTTCTGAAATCAGAACAATGTCTTAAAAATGCAAAATGACATTCCTCATTCACAAAAAAAAGGGGGGGGGAAAAGGTTTCCCAACATCAACAGAGCACCTTTTAAACCCTGAGCAACAAAGCACAGAATAGGTTATATTTGTCATATAGCCATGTGTCCATTCACTTATCTGTATGCACCTTTTGAAGCATTGCATTAGAATAGCTGTATGGAAAATAAAAGAATCTTTTTTTTAATGTTTGCTTGAGTTGGTTTTTGCCAAATAGAGTTGATGAGATAAGGAAAAGCCTCTGCCAAATACATTTGGACGTAGCCAACATTTAACATCGTGGTCATGGGCTTCTCCTCCGAAAAGCACGACACATGGCGAATACTAGCGAATGTCAAAAAAACAATCAAGACTCGCCCGAATGAAACAAGTTGCCGAAGACCTCTTTGTTGTTTTGTATCGGCCAAGGCGACTTGTTTTGTTTTCCGCTTCATAACCATTGCTTTTTCTTCTTCTCCGTTTACTGTCAGAATACATGCGTAAAGCCTACACCACCAACCTCTGCCCAAACTACAAGCCTTTTTAGTTTATTCGCTCCAAACCAATTTTGCAAACGTGCCTTATTTGCATGTCAAACGTTCTGTTTAAATTGTGTGAAATAACTAAATGGAAACCAGGCTTCTATCTAAAAAAATAAGGGGACATTTAAGCTGAAAAATGGGTGTTTAGGAGAAACATAAAAGATACATAGAAACAATAGTTTACCATAAAAAAAACCAACATTCTGGTATAAAGAGTGTGTTCAGCGCGTGGATGGGTTGGTCGGCCGTGCTCCGACAACCCCAAAGTTTTCCGCCTTGTGCAAAACTTTCATTTATCCACTGATCCCATTAGCGACCATCCATTCACGGCGTAGCAAATTAGAGAAATTAGCACCAGAGGCACCTTTTCTTCCCAGCAGCGTCTTTCCCTCAGCGCGCCCCGGTCAGCTGGGAGGCGTGATCCCTGCAGCGTGTCCTGGTTCTGCCTCGTGGCCCCCTCTCAGCTGGCGTCCAAAGGAAAGGCATCCGGGGACGATCCCAACCAGGCCGCCTCACTTCACAGGAAAATCTGGCTCGCAGGACAACTTTGCAATATGCGTATTTGACAGTGCAAAATTCCCAAAAAATATAGAAAAAATATAGCCACATTGTGTTGATTAATTTGCGAAGAAGGGAAGAACACTACAAGCATCACAAATCTCTGAACCTCACTTTAAGTCCAGACGCCCAATTTCAATATGTTATCTTTCGTGAATCATATTCTTAAATGATAATTCCTGTTTGTTATAGCTTTGGTTATGCGTTTTGGCGCTTTCCAAGGTGCTCTCCAAATTAATTGCTGAGATCTCGGCTTGTATTATCGGGGAGAGAAAGAGCAGTAGAATATAAATGATGCAAAACACTTCCATCCTCACACTGAAAATGAGTGCACTAGCTGCAAGAAGAGCAGGTCAAAGTTAAAACTGTGATTGGTGTTAATAATAATTATAATGTTTGCCTTCTTTCTTGGAGGTTGGTTCCAATTTGATCATCTGACTGCTTGTGTTTCTTCTTTCAGATTTATTTTTCGCGAGGTCACTGCATTTCAACTTGAAAAGTACAAAGTCATTTTTACTGATAGACATGAAAGCCCAAACTAAGAAAACAAAACCCACATTGAAATAAACCAGATTTATCCTGAAAAATGAGAAAGGAAAAGTAGAGATTTGAGCTTTGAGCTTTGCAAAGATGTGGTGGATTGTTGTCGGACTCAAAGTTTTGACGCTTTATTAAACACAAGGATCAACGAAGATGGACCCCACATTTCCACCGTGCGGCACCTTTTTTTGTTGTTGCAGTGTCTTTTTTTTGTGGCAAAAACACATTAAAAGCTTGTTCTCCTTTTTGCCTCGCTGAACTGCTTCACTTTCAGAAGTCCAAATTCTGGGACGAGCGTCCCCATCCATCATACTGCTATCAGCTTTCACTTTAACAGTGACTTGGGTCTCGCGGCACCGCCCTCCATACAGATGGGGATAACCTCTGAAAACCCACCCTTGGCCTTGTACCGCCAATAAAACCCCAAAAAGAAACATCTCAACCCGCCCACCTCAACATTTAGAATTTAACTCGGGGAGCTCCTGACCTCGATCGCTTGGTGAGAAGAAGAAGAGGCTCTGTATCTGACTTGGGACAAGGATTCCTGTGGAACTTTAGCGTCTGTGAATCCATCATTGTCACGCTTAAATAGGATCGGGGGTTTGAAGGAGACTTTGTGGGGGACGGGTTAACTAACACTTTCCTATTAGCAGCCACCCTGCAAATCCCCAGTGGCATTGTTTCAGAGAGGAACATCTGCTACGACAATAGGCAATCATTGAGTTGAATTATGTTCTGTGTAATTCTAAATGACCGCAACGAAAGGTTAAAGTGCTTTGATTCGACTGTTGCAAACAAATCATAGTAAAACTTCAGAACCCAGTCGCACCATTTTTTATTTTTTATTTTCACAGGATTTGCAGGCTTTTAATTTGAAAGATACATCAATTTGAGATATTGCAGGAATACATCAGACGCCACCAAAACAAGCAAAACAAATCAACAATTAAAGGTCAAGACCGGAAAGTGTCAGCGGAGCAGTTAGCAACTCGAAATATGAATGTGGCAAACGTCCATCTGTATTTAAACAACCGCGACCGACTGAGCGTGTGCAGCTATTGAGAGTGAAGCATTTAGGCTCTCTTTCACAAAGGGCCCGCGGGCTGAAACCTTACACCCCTCCAGCCTTCATTATCCCCGCCACACTATGATCAGCAGCAAATGTCGACTATCCCAGAGCAGCGCTCACAAAGCATGCTGGGAAGGACAAAGGCAGACCTTCAGCCGATTGGTTCCACCTTATTAACAGCTTGTAATCTTCTCATGTCTTTGGCCGGGCCTCACAGAGCAGGAGTTAGGGCCAATAGACGAGTGTGTCCTCCGTTCTCGCTTTGATGCCGAGCGGCCTCTTTCCCCCTGAAAAAAGAAAAGTCCCGTTCTGTTATATTTCCATTGTTACTGCTGCACCTGTTTGCCCACAGGGACACATGGAGAGAATCAGTCACTGGCAACTGTTAATTTCTCATTAGACCCAGCACATTGTAAACAGAAGACCGTTTTGGATGTAAAGCCCACAGCAGGTGCAGCTCCGCGTTTTCAAAACAGTTTGATGACCCAAAACGGGGATCGTGGAGCGGCTTCTCTTTCTCAGGGGATCTGGTGCAATTTTAAACTTTTTTTAAATGTCACTTTCAGGTTTGAATCGTGCTCTTAGCCGTGGTTGGATTGGAGTTTTTTAAATGTAAAAGGGAGAAAATTTGTAAACATTCGACTACTGTCTCAACCTTTTTTATATAAAAATATGGAGAACATTAACACCGTCAAAACACCGTCATCCCTTGAGGTGCAGTCTTATCACTTCTGTGAGATAGTATTTTTTCTTTACAATTTCTAAGGGATTTCGCCACCAAAGACGTCTTGGTGAAGTCAGAGAACCTGTCACGCGTCAGACGTACCTGCGCGCTGCAAGGCTGTGAACCAGCTTACGAGGCCTCGTGGCCTCTATATAGTCCTCTCAAGGAACTGCAAGCTAATCAGAGAAATGTTTTTGTGTTGAAATCACGAGCTCTTGAGCAACAAGCGACGCAGCCAGTGACAAGCCGCGTAATCGTCCCAATTTGTCGAGAGTCCTTCAGGCGTTACCGACATAAGTCCCACCGCCGAGGCCGCGAACATGTCGACGCACCACCAAGTGACGCACAAAAGAGCTCAATCAGACACCTGATGTAAATTGACTCCATTAAGTCAAGCAGTCGGCCGTCAGCCTCTTTATATATCCAGTGAGGTGGGTTTATAATTATGCCAATTTGTACTCCATTAAAGAGCCAGTAGAGGTTGTTTTGAGTGCTGTGGAAACGTCTGGTGATCCGAACTCAGGATGGGAATTAGATGTGTATTCATCAGTGTTTTTTGTTGTTGTCATTGTTAACATTTAAAGAACATATATTATTCAATAAGAAAAACACAAAATTCAGTGTCAATATTTTACAAATGCCTTTGCAGTGCAGAAACTCTGCGGTTCAATAATGTTAGTTTTGCTTTTTGTTTAGTTTTTATTCTGTATTCATTCAGACTGACTTATCAGAAGCTCATGTTCATGTTCCCCAATTGTTCACTTTTATTACAACCCAAAGAATCAAATATTAGGCCATCAATAATAATTTATTGGACACATAGAGGCAAAATATTGTTTAAAATCGGTTTGAATTTTATCTGGGACGCCTGCCAAAGTGTTCTCGAGCGAGACCCTGACCCCAAGATGCACCCTGTGAGCTTTTGAGCTTTTAATGGTTCGGATGGGTTAAATGCTGCAGCTACATTTAATTTATGATGAGCCTGTATGTATGTGACAATGTCATGTTATTTCTTTTGTTACATTTTCTTTATAGTCTTCTCCGTTTAATAAATCCTTGGAAATTCAGTTAAAAAACACAATACAATATATAATCCATTTATACTGGAGACAACACCAAGAAACCACAACAGGGAGAAAATAAATACACTTAACTAATGTTTAAATAAAAGTGTGTTGAGTCCTTGAGACGAATGGCAAAAAATAAATAAAAAGGCATAGAATTCCTAACAATTATTTTCAGTGGTTTCACTTTGGGTGTATTTTTCATCCCGTATTGGGGAATAGACTGACCCAGGAGTTTGGCCGAGGTGTCTTCCTGTCTGTCAGCCGCAGGAAATGGCTCCACACAGACGAGGCATTTAGCTCCCAGGTGCAGACCCACCATTGGAGGGCCTTGCCCAGATGGATAGTACTTCTTCCACCATAAAGACACTAGTCTTCCCCCTGCCCGAAGCCACCGGTGCTCCTGCCCTGGTCCAGCCTCATCAAAAGGAGCCTGGAAGCTGGGAGGCGGATATGCTGGGCTGCGGCCCCAAATCAAGCTCACTTTTCTTTTCCCTTGTAAGTGGATAAAAAAAAAGAAAGTGGGGGAGGGGAGGTGCGCTTTTCTGCTAGACACCAGCTTCTTTCTTTCTCCTCTTTTCTGACTTCTGCATGTGGGGCTCCTTGCAGGTGTCCTTTTTTTCTACCCCCCCCTTTCCCCCTTAAACCAGATCCCAAAACACAGTCAAAACCACCACAGCTTGTTTTCTTTCATTGCTCAGTTTATTACCCCTCATTGTCAGACAGGCACTAGAAATCAAATTGAGCTCACACACACACACACACACACACACACACACACACACACACACACACACACACACACACACACGCACACACATTCATCCTGGCTGCCTGCACTCTGTTCTCCTGCAGGTGCGAGGGTCATCCGCCTGGCTCTTTTCATGGGGCCCTCCCTTTCCTGTCCGTCTGCAGCCGTCCATTCAGCTTCAATCACAGCACCAGCCGGACGCCACCGCGCCGCTGGCGGGGCAGGGGAAGCGCCTCCGCACACATCTTTCACTTGTTGAGCGACAAGCGCGGAGCGGCTGGGGGAAACCGAGAGGGTCTTCCTCCCCTGCGTCTCCTTCTGCTTTCATCGCGAACAACTTGCTTTCTGTGTGTGACGGTGCTGTCCTTCCCCTTCTTCCCCCTGCCTTCCTTTTCTCTCCCGCTCAGATGGGCTTTTACAAGAAGGAGGGGGGTTGGGGGGGTCTTGGGACGGCCAGGCTCCCTGTGCGAACGAGTGATGCTGAGGTCTTTTTTTTCTCTGGCTCATGAAAGGCACATTTGAGGTTTCCAGCCTTGCTCGGTGCCCCAAGCCAGCTTCACCTGTGGTTGGAGTCAATTGGCCTGTTGTGTGGCTGTCTGGAACCGTGCCCAGCTCTCTGCCAGCAAATTTGGTTAACGTGGCCCACTCAGAACCCGGCAAACAATGACCTCCACCTCGAAACCATCAATTAACTCCCAGCACACAATGGTGGATCTATTCACTGTTTGCCAAAACCGTTCTCTGACACGATTAATGCCCATGCTAATGCCGCTAATACCTGCCCTCCGCCACACAACAACAAGTTAGTGATTTTAATGGCTTCCAAGTTGTTGCACGGCTGTAGAGGTGCGTTCCATTGAGGCCCACAGTGCTGTGTTCCTTGTGTTCGCTTTTAATTACGTTCACACAAAGAAAAAGTAAAAGCAGCGCTGCTCATGTTGTCAGGGGTGCTAACAAGAGTCTGCGGCTACACTGGTGGCTCTCATAGGCACAGCGGTGCTTTGGGCCGCATGCTAACATCAGCATGCTAACATCAGCACGCTAACTTACTGATAGCTAATACCGACTAGGCGTTTTAGATCTGAAAATGACAATTTCCTGACTATTCTAAAATTACATAAAACATTACATTAGGTGGTCTTCCTACCACATTTTGAATTACAAGTCATCTAAAAGTAGTCAAAACACATATTTTTTCATCAGCTTCAATCTCACTTAGTCACACTTCGTAAACATTTTTTTGGTAACTCTTCTACTGTTTTTATTGGGTGACTTATTTGACCATTTGTTATGCTTTGTATCTACTTTATATCGCTACATTTTTTACGTTTTGTGTAGGGGCATGCTTTGTGATATTTGGCTGGAGTAAACTTTGACTTGGCTGATCATCTTGGTTCATCATCTTATTTCAGCGTGTCAGGATGCTAACATTTGCTAATTTGAACTGAGCACAAAGAACAGCTGGGGCTGATGGGGCTAATAGTTTTGCCGGGATTTGGTCGTCGAAGATTTTACAAAATGACGTGAAGAGTTGTGTCCCACCTGTCGAGCATCCTCTTCTGTGCTTCTCTGCTTACTTTTAACTGTAGATCCAAATGTTCCATCTGACCTTAGTAAAACTGTTAGTCTGCTCACAAACGTAATAATTTACAAAAAACGGACGGAAAGTAAAACGTTTATTTTATTTGAAGATTTCAGAAGATTTACATCTAGTTGTAGCATTTAATGTGTTTGAAGTTGGCTTAATTTTTCTGTATAATTTGATAACGGAGCTTCACTGAGATTAAAACTCTTTTTTTACATGACCGCCCTGTCGAAGATAGCAGTAAACAAAAAGAGAATATACAATATAATATAAGTACAGCCTGTAAAACTGGATATTTACCCTTGCTGTCTGAAAACAAACAAAATGTCAATTCATGGGAGTTTTGAATGTTATTGGTTCTTGTTCCATCTGAGCTCAACAACATTGGTTTTAATGGGGAGCTTCCTCATGGAATAATACAAAGTTGCATACAAAATAAAAAAACCTTTATAACAATAGGGTAAAAAACATTCGACTTAACTCTAAACTCCATAAGAATAATTGAGTGCTTGAACGTTGCTTCTTGTGCATGGGTTCCTGTCCAAACTACAGGATTAACTAAACAATCCAATGCTTTTCTAATATCTTGCCTTAAATGTGGCTGGTGTCGTCCCCACCGACCTGCTGTTTATCTTTTAACTGTCAAACAGAATAAAAGTCACACGTGAATATGTGTCTTTGTAACGAGCACAGCCTGAGTCTGGGAGGAGTTGAGCTGACTTGGGGGGGGGGGGGGGGGGGGGGGGGGGGGTCCGAGGGGAGCGTTTAGCTCACTTTTTCACCGTGTGAGCTGTCTTTCTCACCACACGCAGCTGTGGAAATGAGATAAAACTGAGCGGCCACATTAGGAAAGCTCTCATTCAGTCGGTTGTGCAGCCAGAAACCTCTGAGGCCAAAAGTAAAAAAACGCGTGGAGACCTTTTCCATTGTGCTGGATGGCAGCTGTCTTCTGCACCAAGCGGAGAGATCAACAGGTGGAGGGAATGAACTTTGGATTTTTTGCACTTTGTGGATTTTTTTTTAAAGCAGAAGGCAAGTATTTTTGCTTTGGCTGTTTTGGGGTTGTCTCTCAATTTTGTATTTTTTTCTGAAGAGTACACTGAGCTACAACCCTGAAGACAGCACACCTCTGAACAGACTATGAATGTGCTGTCGAACCCGGTGATCCGGGCCCAGGAGCAGCCCCGACCTCTCTGTGGCCCCGGGTCAGTCCAGGACTTACCCCACTGCCCTCCAGGGTTCAACCTGAGCTCCCGTCTCAACCCTGCGCCGGTGCTCGGCCTCCACGGGGGCCAAAGAACAACCAAACCTCAGAGGGAGCTGAGCGCCGAGGAGCAGCAGGAGCTCAGGAGGAAGATCAACAGCAGGGAGAGGAAGCGGATGCAGGACTTGAACATCGCCATGGACGCCCTGAGGGAGGTCATGGTGCCTTACGCCTCCTCGCCGTCATCTGCCTCTTCCCCTCAGTCCCACCAGCCCGGAGCTCCTCCGGGCCGCAGGCTCTCCAAGATCTCCACCCTGGTTCTGGCCAGGAACTACATCCTCCTCCTGAGTTCGTCCCTGCAGGAGATGCGGCGGCTGCTGGGGGAGGTGAGCGTCGGGATGGGGGTGAACGCCGGGCCGGTCCCCCGGCTGCTGCTCGCTGGAGGGTGGCCCCTCATATCCGGCCCCAGTCAGCTCCTCCTCACCCAGGAGTCCCTCCTCACCGCAGCAGCCTCCTCCTCTTCCTCCGCTCCATCGTCATCTGCTGCCAAATGTCCCCTGCTGTCGTCGGGCCCCATGGAGGCCGCCTTGGCCCCTGTGCATTGGGGATCTCCAGGGGCCCCAGGAGGGCCCCTTTGCCCCTGCGGAGTCTGCAGACTGCCTAGATTCAGCCACTCCACTCCGGCACCGAGATTCTCAAAGTGACACGTTGAAGTTTTAAGACTTGATGACTGTTATGTCATTCTTTTTATATGAATTGTTATTTTTCTAACATTTTCTAACTTGTTTATAATATTTTACGGCAATAAACTCACAATTACCCTTTGAGCTTTTTAAACCCAATGGATCGACTCTGTATTTGGTGAGCCAGTTTCTTTCTGAAGCAAATATAATAATCAATTTTTTGCTTGAGAGATGAATTAAATTGTATCAATTGACTACTCTGACGGTTCTTGTTGAACGTGTGAGCTGTAACGATTGTGTGTTTGGTGCGTTTGATTGCAGTCGTGTAGCTTGTTGGTTGAAAGATGGTCACAACTGCAGAGGGCCAGAATAAATAAATCTTGTGAAATAAAACCTATAATATAATATTTAAGAGCAGTGACAAGCTAATCCCACTTTCTTACTATGAGCACTGGGGTCCTGCATGGACTCATTATCAGCTGTTTTGTTGATTTCATGTGAGATATTTCTGTATTGGTCTCTGTCACTGGCTTGTGTTACGAAAGTCAGACGTCCTTCCAGAAAATACTCCAGCTTGCTTTTTGGCGAGCTTTGTGTAATTAAACAATCCATTCTTCTCAATCAATTATGAAGACACAAAGTGACGTCACATCACACATATTTGTTTTTCTCCTGTCTCTCAGAAATGAGGCTTAGATCGCCGTTTTGATTACGTTCATAGGCAGCGTTTTATCAATCGAATGAAGATGTATTTCCTTTGGCACCAGACTTCTGCATGTGATTAGGCAAACAGAAGTCCTTTGGTTAAAGTTGGTGACAAATAATGTATTTTTTTAAATCAAATAATGAATAAACACATGTGTTCAACCGTGACCTTATTAACCATGTGCTGTGAATGCACTTGGCATATTTTGAAAGTGAACATTTTACTGACGTTCAGTATCCACATTTTGTGACTTGCCAGATATGCTAATAATATATATGATCATTTCCTCATTAAGTAGTGATACAAATTGTAATCCAGGCGCGATTACACTCTTCTTCAAATTATACATTTCTGTGTTGCAAACTGGTTGCAAAGTAATCTCTGGGAGACGGCGTTTGACTCCACAGTTTGTAAAGATTAAACCACGACACCCCTTTTTTAATTGGCACTTGTTGCCACTCATTTGTATGTAAGTAGAACAAACTCAAAAAGTCTACTTTGAGCCGTCTCTTTTCTCGGCTCAGCGCTGCGTTGGCTGCTATCACAGCGACTTGAAAAGCGAGCCGCTTTTTAAAAAAAAATGGTGCCGTTCGTTGGGTCTCCGCTGTTGACGCTGACGAAACGCGGGGCTGAAAAGCCCCTTCCCTCCCACCCCTCTGTTTCCCCTCAAAATAGTGAAACAGTCCTCATCTCTTCCCCCCATTCATCACCCCAACAAGCAAAAGATCAAAACCCACCCGTGTAATTACTGCTCCGCAGAAAGGAGGCCTTTTGATTATTAGTCCCCTCTCTCTCCTTCCGTCCTCAAATTCTCCATGTTTCTCTGTTGTGAGGAGCCGGGACGGGTGATTCGGCGCTACTCATTACACTCACTCCACAATATGTTCAAACGCCCAGAAAATGTGTCCCGCTGAATGGGGGCTCGCTCCTGCAGACCCGCCACCCCTCTGGAAGAAAGCGGGCTGCCTCATTCTGGGCGAGAATAAGAGGCGCCGGCGGGAGGGAGGATACTCTCAGCCGCAAACCTGGCCCTTAGAGTGGCCTGCATGAATAATAATAATGAGAATAATCATAATCATAATGCTGATAAAATACTCAAAATAATTGCTACCCCCGGAATAAGAGGATTACGGAGGGTGGATATGTGAATGGTGGCGCGTGAAAGGACGGGAATCTATTAGCATCGGGGAGGACAAAAGAGGAGCTGGATGCCATTAAGTGAGATTAAGCTAAATAAGGCTTGATTTTCTTACAAGGAACAAGGAAGAAGGAGATGAGGGTGGGAGTGAAGGAGGAGAAGAGGGGGGAGGCAGGGAGGGAGAGCCTGATTCATAGATCAAAGTAAGATGGCCCAACTTCATGTCTTTCATTTACATATAGCTGCTTTATCTCCGGAGGGATTAGCTACCTTGCTATTTTCTCCGGGTTGCTCTCCATTCGGCCACCTTTTGCCCAACCAACCATTTCCTCCTGCTCTCAGGATGGGTTCAGCTTCTTTTTTTTTCTTGAGTTTGGCTCCTTAATTTCTCCCCCCTCTCGTTCTTTGCCCTTTCTCTGGGTTTCTCCAAGAGGCTCTCACTTTCTCGAGTTTGGTGGTTTCATTGTCGCGGCGACGCAGGGGTCTGGTCAGTCTTTGTGTTGGCACTTTAACTCATCTCCATTTCATCACTGTTGTTCAATGGGGCGAGGAGGGCTTGTGAGACAATGCACACACACACACACACGCACACACACACACACACACACACGCGCGCGCGTGCGCACCAACGCACCCACACCCTTCACTGCGGAGGACTCAGCACTGAATGCTCCTCACTCTCGTTAAAGCGCATCCAGAACATGTGTCAGCCAGATGACCAAGAGTCACTAACAGGTATGATTTTACAATGTCAAGTAATGTTGAGTAAAACTAAAGTAAACAGGATGAATTACAAGCATTGACCAGATTTCACCAACAATCAGATCAGATTTTGAATTATCTACCCTCATACCTATTATTACTTATTCTGGTGACCAAGAAATCAGGTCACCAGAATAAGGTGACCAAGAAATCAGTTGCCGAAGGCAAGATTTTATGTTTTTTTTAAACACGACAGTCCCTCCTCCCCGACTTTTCGATGATTTTTTTCCTACAGTTTTGTGCCATTTTTGAATCTTGAATGCGTTACAATCGGGCACCTGTTTGCTACGTTGATATAGAGGTGGACTTCCAGAAAATCTCAAATAGGCACAATAAGAGGCAGAAGACACAGCAAGAGACTTCTAATGGGATGATTGAGCAGGATTATTTTCATATGAGTCTGCGCACATTGTTTTCTACTCATCGAGAGCTGAAGGCTGGAAACAAACATGTGTTGTTGGTAAGTGGACATTCCTAATTTCAGTTGAAGTTGTGTCATAGGACTTCTCTAAATTGCTGCCCAATAAAATATATAGACATTTTTTTGAAGCAATTCTATGTGTAAATGAGTGTGTTTGCCGGCCTGCTTGCCTTCAATGGCCTCTTGTGTCACGGACAAAGTACTTTGCATTGAATTGCAATGAAATGGCCATTCAACCTGATTACCAGGCTATAACCGGCCACCTCAAGAGTCAAACCAGCATTTCAAATCCGTGCGCCTACTTTACAGTAAAGCATGTTATACGAGACCGCAGGTTACCATAGCAACTGTACGCGCTATAGCTGCTACGATACTGGTGAAACTTAACATAACAATGGATTAAACTGGCTGCGAACAAAACCCCTGCCTGTGGTGGATGGCCAAAGCCCAGCCTCCCAGTAAGAGACTGGGATCCGAGGGAAAAACGTCCTTAATTGAAGCAAATTGAGCAAAAACTCTCAAATACTTTCATGCGTCAAAACCATCGGTCGTAAGAATTATGACTCTTGTTTGTCAAGTTTTTTTATTATAGAGCC
This sequence comes from Cyclopterus lumpus, assembly GCF_009769545.1. Taxonomy (NCBI): domain Eukaryota; kingdom Metazoa; phylum Chordata; class Actinopteri; order Perciformes; family Cyclopteridae; genus Cyclopterus; species Cyclopterus lumpus. The sequence goes on along the minus strand of NC_046986.1, from coordinate 20,869,735 downwards.
ATAGAGGGAGGGGGTCAACAACCAATGCAACAGATGCAAGGCCCACACGGGGCAGGCGGGAGGGAGAGCGAGAGAAATGAGAAGTAACTTTTTCTAAAGATATCATACGAACCGTTGCATTAGAATACGATGACCAGTAGCGATGTCCCGTCATTAAACCGGCAAACATCTGCTCCGAAAACGTGTATATGGTTAGAAGTTCCTGAGGGTCAACAAAAGAAGTGCTTTGATGCCTAATAGGACTTGTTGCAAGGAATTTGCTTATGCATTTTTCATTTTATGTTTGTAATTTTGTAAAATTTTAGGTGGAGGCTTCAAATAAGCCCAGTTGGCTTTTTGTCTCTTCCTGCACTGTGATATTCATTTATCTCTGTTGTGAGTTTGAATTGTGCCAATAAAAAAATAAAAAAATAATATTGATATGAATGTTTGCCTTTGTATTAAACATAACCACAATATGTGGTCCAGTTGCCTGAAGTTACGTATACTGTATTGTGTGTTGAAGGAGAAGAAAAAAAGGCTTTTCGATGAATTTGTAGAATGCTCTAAAGTCAACGTTCGGGTCATTAGATGCATGTTAACACACACTGGGCTCTGGTATTGAAGACTAAGGGACTCCTCCTGGCAAAGAGCATCAGGACACTTCATTGCCTCTTTTTTTAAACTTATGTAGCGAAGACAGAAACAGAGCCAAACCATTCACGCGTTGAACTGTCAGATTTGAGTCCTTTCATAAACGGATCTCTGTGAATCATCAACTGCAAAGAAACAGCGTGGGACAAATATTTTGCCGGCTGAAATCCGACAAACAAAAACAACAAAAATAAAAGACCTGTTATATCTCGGTGGATTTCAGCCGTTGTTGCGTGTCTCCAAGCCGTCCCTTTATATTCCAACATGTGTCTCTAATGTGGAGCGTACACATTGTCTTCCACTGTCCCCTCTCCTCCAGCCTCTCATCTCAGAGTGTTGTTTGCCTCCGGCCTTTGTCGCGCTGTTTCATAGCACTTAACCAGTCAACGTGGGGAGTCCTTGGCTTAGGAAGTCCTGAGCCATAAATTTCATCTCCACAATGAGCGGAGCACAGGGGCTGGTCAGGACCCCCATTTACTTCTCTAACCCAGCTTTTATTCATTCCCTCCCTAAATAACATCAGGCCCTCCTGTGCTGTCCCACCCTGAAATTCCCGGTCCCCTCTGTCACCCCTTCTTTCTCATACCGAGCCGATACAACGGGGTTACCGCTGAGCCCTCCGGCCCGCTCATTAAGCATCGTGTTCTCTCCCACCCATTCCTGCCCTCTGTCCTATTCACGCCGCGGTCCTCATTACAACTTTACAGGCCACCATCAACCGTCACCTCATTACCCCAATCGGCCGGCAAAAAGACGGGCCGAGACGGTGTGTGGTCACCGGGGTTGCAAAATTCCGGGAATATTCAAAGTTGGAAACTTTCCACGGGAATTAACGGGAATAAACGGGAATATACGGGAATTAACGTGAATTAATGGGAATTAACTGGAATAAACTGAAAATGTTGGAGTCATTTACCTTGTCATAAGCATGCATGCATGCAAACATTCATAATACAACTTTTAAAAATGACATTTTGGACTTTTTTCACATTTTGTGAGTAGAACATTATTCTTTCATCGAACAACAAAAACATGAACGTTGAATAAAAAAGGTGTGCGTCCTCCTCACTGCTGTAGAAAGTTAGTCTACTGTATACAAATAAACTTGGTATTAAAATGAACATGGCTTCAGTTTACCAAGTAATCAATATGCTAGGTAATGACAAACAGTGTTGGGAAAGTTCACTTTCTAGATGAACTAGTTCAGTTCATAGTTCACACATTTTAAAATGAACTATGAACTTCAAAAAATGAACTTTTTTTCAATATGTTGGGAGCTATAATTTAAATCTCTATCTGTCTGCAATACCGCTCTTGGCCTCTACGCAACTCGGCGCTCTCACACTTGCCAGGCATGGGGCTGAAACGACGCAACACTGACGACAAAGACGTTCAAAAAGAACAGAACGTTTTATGTTTACGTTTCTGTTTCTGTCAGACAATGTTCCCAACCAGCTGCATTCAGGGTCCAGCTGAGCTAGGCGTGCATAGTCTTGTTCTCAACTACATTGAAGTTCCCTGTTATATGCTTTTGCAAAAAAACTTAGGCACATTTTTTTTTTTTCAAAATTCCCAAAATTCCAGAGCCAAAATTCCTGTGGAAACTTTCCGGAAATTTACCGGAAACTTTCCGCCCCTTTGCAACCCTAGTGGTCACTGGAGACACTTTGTCTTTGCGAAATCTGAAATCATCCCCAAGGCTTGGCAGACGATGTGGTTTAGGGGCTGATTTCAGGCAGATGTTTAAGTTGAAAGGGGTTGTTTTCACATGTGTATTTCTGCAGGTGGGGAAATAATCAGTGAAACACACTCAAATAATAGAAATGTAGCTCTGGTTTCCCTCTCCTCCATCAATGTTGGATGTATTTCAACCATTTTTAAAAGAAAAAGTGAATTGCTCTAAAACAGATGACAAGAGGAAACTTTGATGGAGGAGAAGGATTTAGATTTTTAGGCAAACTCAAGACAAATTGCTTTTCTTTTCAGGGCGAAAACCTTTTTAGGATCCAGGTTTTAGGGGATATTCGGGGTGGGATTGCACAGGAAGACCCAATGCTCTCCCCATACCCCCAGATGTGGTGTCGCAACTCCAAAATGTGTCACTTTACTTTACTTTCATCATGCTCCAGCACTCTCAAATACTATCACATTTTCTCCCAACTCACAAAGATTTTGGAAGTTTATATTTATCCCTGTAACAAAAAGTCCCCCATGAAGCCCCCATTAAAGATCACGTCTGCTCTGGTTTTTCTCAGATATACGCTGTTATTATTGCTCAATGATAATGCAAGCTTGCAGTTTGATGTAAAACATCTGCACTGCATCGTCTGTGAGGTTATGTTTGTCTGATTCTCGACTCATTTCCTGATTACCTGACAAATTGAGATATTAAATCAGAGATCCAAAGCCAAAATAGAACATAGGAGGAGGACTTTTCTTTTCTTTATATATAGATAGATATATAAATATACAGTATATCTATCTATCTATATATATCTATCTATCTATCTATCTATAGATATATATATATATATATATATATATATATATGTATGCATATATACATATACAGTTTGAAAATGAGTGAAAACGTGCTGCTGGCCCTTTTTAAATGCGTGTGTGCGAGTGCGTGTCGCTGTGGTAATGAACCCCCGGCCCTCAGTTTGCCCTCTGAACCCGCGGTGGCCTTGGAAGCAGGAATTCCAGTTAACACATCACAGATCAGCTCTCTTTTCTTCTCGTTTTGTGTTTTCTGTCGCTGCTCTCGCCAAAAACGTCGGCTGGGTGTGTCGGCGAAGCCTGACAGCCACCAGAGCCTCTCCCTCCTCCGCTCTCCTGTCCTCTTTCTTCCCTTCCTTTCTCTCGCTCCTGTGTTTGGGCTCCTCTTTCTTGCCTCCTTTTCTGCTTAATTGAGTTGTTTGGCAGGCGGGCTTGTCAGACAGCGCCGTCTATGTGGGGAGTCTGAGGGGCAGGGGGGCGCCCGCCATTGTGCTCCCGGAGACGGGTTAGTTTTTCACCGTTACTGCCGCATGAGTGAACGTGGCCCAGATTCGGACGAGGGGGAGCGCGAGGAACTTTTTTGTTCTTTTTAAACATCATGGGTCTGTTTTGATCTAATATTTGATTGTTTAGAAGAAAATCTGCTTCCCTCTTTTTGTCTCATCTTGATGAAAAAAGTTTGGCTCATAAAAACTTCTACGACTTTAGTGCAAATGTTCAACATTAATAGTTCAGTATGTAACGACCATTTGCAAATTAGATCACACATAATCCCCAATGCCATTGTGAATATATATTAAAGTTACGAATTCAATTCACGTTGCCGTTCATCCAAAAACTTTAAATACAAATAAGTCTGCATGAATCATGAGGGCGTTGGACCATTAAGAGACGAGAGAGTCTCCCCAGTTTGAAGTGTTCAGCAAACCCCATAAATATCGTCTCCATACCCGAGTGTAGAGTGGTCTGAAGAAGGCAAACACTGACTGTGTGTGGACTCATCAATCATCAGGACAGAGGAGAGGGACAAGGAGGATTTTGGTTTGTTGCATCGACGAGTCTTGAGTCATGTGATGCCGCAACAAGCTTGGTGCTCATTAAATGTTATCTCTGTAAGTACTGTAGGGAGAAAATACAAAGTGATTGTAGCCATTTATACTTTTGCTGTGTTATAATCCACTCAGGCCAAATATTATATCTTAAAGTTACAGTAGTGAAGTTTTTGATGTCTCTATTTGACTTACATGAGTAAACAAGACCATCACCGAGAAGACAGGCTATTAAGAACACCTATTCTTAAAACTGCTTGTCATCGGTGCCACAAAGTCAGATTCTCCAGCACCTCTTTGGGCTCAGACTCCAGTGGGGGCCTCCGGCAACGCCGAGACGGCAGCAAAGCAAGCGGCCTGCAGTCGGAGCTCCGGTGGGAAGTGGAGAGCTGAGCGCGGCTCCTCCTCCTCCTTCCAGCCCGGAGCAGAGCTTCACCTGGCCGCTCCCTTGGGACACCGATCACCACGCTGCTGGAGAGCCAGGCCGCATTGCTGGGCCCGCTGGTAGGAAGGGAGGCACGGGGAGAACCAGAACCAGGACGGAGAGGGGAAGACTGTTTGACCGTCGTCAAATGAGAAGTTATTCTGGTGCTGTACTATTTTAACTATATACAGTATATGTGACACATTATGTTACCTGTTTATGATTTACAATGATGAACTCCATTACAAAACAGTTATTGGTAGTATTTAATAAAGGTATAAAACCAAATCCCTCCACACAATAAATATAGATAAGAATAGTGCATCATAAGCTGGTGGCTCATTTATAAAACTTGGAACATGAATATTTCTGTTAACATGGCATCACTCATCATTACGTTCATCTCTCAGTAAAGACTGAGAGTTATAGAAAGACGGTGAAGGGCCAAATTAACAACACTGCTTCTATTGTTGTAATTGTGTTATTATTCTTTCATCTTCTTGTTGTGTGGACTGTTTATTTTTTTTATTTTTTTTTACTGTAGAAGAAGCACAGTCTTTTCTCTTCCCTCAGGGTCCATGAACCTGTCCATCTGCTCACACACACACACCAAAACAGACAGCCAAGGGCAAAGGGGAGAGGCTTTGTTTGTGTGTGCGTGTGAGAGTGTGTGTGTGTTTTAAATATGAGGTTTTTGAAGGGTCGGGTGTGCAGTCAGTTTACATGGTACAAGGTCTGGACCAGAGCCACTAGACTTCAGCTCCCTCCCAGAGGCTGCCCCACCTCTCCTTACTTTTAAATCACACACACACACACACACACACACACACACCCTCAGGGCTGCTCTGACAGCTACCCCGCCCCGCTCCCCCCCCCAACACACACACCCACACACTGCCATCACACAGCCGTTCTCTTTCTGCTGACCAGCAGAAACCCTGGACACCTCAACCCAAGGACAGTGTGTGTGTGTGTGTGTGTGTGTGTGTGTGTGTGTGTGTGTGTGTGTGTGTGTGCAGAGGGGTTGCTGGGGGCCACAGCTCACTCCTCCTCTCCTCCAGCCTGCTGGAATGCCAAAACCAGCCGGCAGGGTCAAGGCAGGAGTCAAAACACTTCAGAGGAACGAGGAGAGGCCAAGCGGCGTCGTGCATTTTTTATCGCGCAGGTACATGATTTTGACCCGTTGAACAATAAACCCAAATGACTCCGCTTTGAAGCCTGGAAAAAAGAAAAGAAGAAAGCTCCGCCGTAAGTTAAAAGGTGGAGAACGTGTGTTGGCTGTGCTGCTTCAGAGGTCAGTGATGAGGGGGAAACTCACATGGATGCACTTGAACACCGATAAACAGTGCGTTTGTCTTATGACCGCTGGAGGTTAACAGAATTTCCTCAGTGATATGCAACAATCATACGATTCCATTACTAATCAATGCTGGCAATCGTGATGCACATATTACCACTTTGCAAGTATATTATTATTATAAAAATAACGCCCTCAACCGCGTCTTTATTGACGACTCTGAGCCAGAAAGTAGACATGGACCTATATTTCTTCATTTCTTTAAGTGTCTTGTCATTCTAGAATAATACTGACAAAATCCGAGGAGTGTGAACAAAAGAATTGAATAAACTCAAGACAATGAACAGGATACTTTTGACGGTGTTTTGGGGCTTTTAATTGCACCTTTATTTGACCAGGAGGTCACAGTTAGATTACAGAGCTCTTCAACAGGAGAGACCAGACCAAAGTACAAAGCCACACAAATTCACAACAGATTAAAGATGTTTACGACGAGGAACTTGCATTTTGTGTCAATGTTGGCGGTCCCTGTGGACAAAAGTGGTAGTGTTTCCAAGCGCCAGATTCCCTCATTATACTGGGTCTCCAGGTGGTGTTGGTGTTGGCTCCCAGTGGGGACCAGTGGAGCCGCATGGGGAAGCTCTGCTGCCGCCCCGAGGAGGAGCCTCTACAGAGCTCTCATCCCATTGGAGCTCCCATTGCAGGTTGAGGGAGGCAGCGAAGCCGGATATGAGTTGGAGGATCAGTACTGAAACATCAGTATTAAATTGAGACTGCTCCAGTTAAAAGTTCCTTTATATTAACTATAAAATAAAAAATAATGCAACCTGCTATACAAAAATTCACAATGAAAACCGAAGAACAGCTGTTCAACACAGCGGCCTCACCAGAAAAACAACCACGTGCCTCCGTTGTTATGACACCCTGACTTTCATTAATGGGTATAAATATTTATAATTTTAGATCTTCTGCAGATTATTCCATGCCCGATGTGCGTAGTAGGAACACTTTCCACAAATCTGTCAAAGCTCAGGTTATATTAAAAAGCAATGATGCCAATGAGGCAAAATGGCAATGAGGTAAGATGGAAGTTGACCTATTTTTGCATTATAGATGAAATCGTCTCAATTTGTAGATTTTTGCCAAGAGACAAAAAAAGGGATCTGATCCTCGAGGATCTACAGACAACCGCATCGTCCACATAGGGAAAGTTATTGTATGTTTTTGTATATCTGGATGAGAACACAAACATTTCATTCCATTTTTCTCATGAACAGCAGTGTCCACTACCAACAGTAAGAACTCAACAGCAGGCTGATCTCATCACAAAGAAGATGCCCCAATTCATCTTACCGTGTGATGAGGTTTTGTACATTTCTGAAAACCATTAAACCGTTTTTAAAATTAATATTTGCTGAATGTAAGGTTTTAAATAACGGTTGGATTGAGGCTGTTTGTATCAGCATTATATTTGTTACTATAATTCTGAATGTGTGAACTACGCGTCAAGTCCTGAGGACCGCGCCGTGTTTGCGTTAATAAATGTGTGCGTGTTGTTGGGCAGCGTAGCCGCCATCCCGAGTCCTCTGTTGGGAAGGGCATGGTCCATTCCTCCTGTGTGCAGGTGTCATGGCTGGACCTCTTCATTTGCATACATTTGCATGCTGTCAAACGGAGCCGCCGCTGACAGCTTCCAGAGCCGACTGTCTTCCTGGACCCCGGCCCAATCCTGTCGGCATGGTTACACGGCACGGTTAAAGCGTGGCGCGGCGGGCTCGCGGCCAGGACGATCAGCCTCGATGAGAGCTTCGGGGAGACGTCTGTTAGCGGACAGACTCACGCCAACGACCTCCAAATGTCACTGAGTGAGGGTGTGAAAAATAGAAGCACATGTTTGTTGGTATATGCCGATACAGACGCACTTTGGGTCCCTTTCGACCGAATAGAACGAGAACTTTAACGAACAAAAAGTATTATTGTGTCTCCATTTTTTTGCATTTCCATAGTAGTTAAAGAGTAGCTGCACAACGTTTTTTTCTATCTAAAGTACATAAGATGTAAAACATCAATGTTAGTGTTAATATTGACATTCCTTACCAAATTTATCAAAATCAAAACCCTTTTCATGGCTGAAAACGGCTGAAAAAGCCATCTGTTTTAAACCAGAAGCCAATTCTGAGATGGAGTCAACCGGTTGGGACGAATCTAAAGAATGTTAACACGCTGTGATCACACCCGCCTCCTCGCACAGCGTCCATCATCTTTAATATTACTATCACAGCACAAGCCTTTACACATTTACAAATGCTGGTGAATCAGTGTTGATGACTGATTATCTGGTGATAGCAATGAACCTACCGAGGATGTGACGAGAGTGCATCGATGAAGCACTACGTTGAGTAATGTTGTTCATTAAGCACCTGGCTAGTTAGCTAGCTAACATTAGCTAGCCAATTCCAGCATGTTTTCATGCTCACGTTACACCGGTTACAGAACATGAGCGTAACAGTGTGCTGTGGCCCTGTCATATATGTCTCTCAGAAGAGGCCATGGTTTCAGCTCTCAGCCACTTTGTTGCTAATACTAGCAACAAAGTGGCGGAGGCTATTTCGCTAACTGCCGCTGATATACCAAAATAATTATCCTTACCCAAGATACCTCTGCATGTAACTGTCTTCTTCTGGAACCTGACCAAAGTTTTCCACTAAAACACTTTTATTTATTTTTTTACAAAATAACGCCTTTGGTAAAACACCCACTCTCTCCCCTGTGTCCACCCTCCAACTTTAAAAATAAAAATGAATAAACACTGAAGGTGAGTCCACCGTCCAATCTCCCCCTCTAAAATGAACTGCCCTTTACCCCCCTCCTCCCTCGTCCTTCTGTCTCCATCCATTCTGCTTTTGGCAGTTGCGCCGAGACCTTTCAGAACGACTTGTTTGGCCCCAGATTTCTGGACATTCGGCGCCAGGAGATACAGAAGCCAAAGAGTCAAAACGGGCTTTCTCCTCAGTTCCTCCAGCCCTCTCATCCCGGCCTCCTCGGCGGGTGTTTGTCATCCCCCGCTGAGCCAAACAGACGTGTGTTTACCAGTTTACTGTAGCTGGCCGGGGAGGCTTGTCGGTGTGCAGGCCAGCGCTTTGTCTCTCACACTGTGAAACACAACAGCAGTTAGACTTCTCCCTGACAGCATGCTAATCGTCTGATTTAACTCTCCCATGTTTAATCATGAGGGGAAACGAAGGGAGCGAGAGAGAGATAGAGATAGAGGGAGATTATGATAATTGCTTCAAAGTTCTTTTGTGTTGGATCCCATCTGTACACTTTTAGAATGAGGTGTCACTTTTGACAAGACTGTTTTCTTTTCGGTGCAAACAAACAGACAGAAGACTGGAAATGTGTTTTTCTCTGAACCTTAAATGGGTGACTTTTATGTAAATGTGCCAGGAATTAAGAAACGAGGTATTGTGATCAAGCCGTTCAAGCTGCACTCAAACATATTTGCATGTCGACATATTGTTTTAGTAATCACAATAATAAGTCAGATGTAGCTATTTTCCGTCAATGATGAGAGAAGGCACCTACAAGATGACGATATAAAGAGTGTGGACTGCTTGAGTAGCGAGGGAGATGTTTGTTATAGTTAAGACATTGAGCAGTGACAACCAGTGAAGGATGTGAAGATCTAGCGTGATATGATCAGAAAATGCTCATGAGTAATCTTTGGTGTGAGGCCTTGCTGGAGTTAACCAAGGGGTTATGCAAAGTTGCTATTTTCTAATCACTTCTTTGATGGCATTTTGTCTTTATTGGATGGTAAACCTTTGACTACAAAAGGAAACGCATGGAGAGAGAAAGGGGGACAACTTGCCCAGGGGTACTTGGCCAGAATTAAACCATGTTGTTGTTGCAGCCATGCAGCCTTGCGCAATAAAGCCTGGCTCGCAGTTCTGGTTCCAGTTCATTCCTTAAGGTGTTGGATGGAGTTAAGGTCAGGGCCAGTCAATTTCTTCCACACCAAACTGGGAACGAGGGTATTGCCGTGCTGTAAAAGGAAAGATAGAAACAAACACTAATGCCACACAGTCTAAAGTAGTATTGCATTATGGGCACAGTGTAAACCAGGTGGTTTTGCAATTAGATAATATCATCTAATCGGATATGGCTGTGATGTTCCAGTGTTGACATAGCATATTCAGATATGTTTCATATTTCCCAAGTCACAACCTGTGCGTTCAACCGATACCGACGCCCATTCAAACCAACCCATGACATCATTTGAGTTACAAACAAAGTTATTTTACACAACAAACGTATTAATTTGAACCCAAACCACAATCTTTTCCTGAACTTTACCAAGTACTTTTGTTGCCGAAACTCAGTAAGCAAATAAAAGTAAAGCTATACGTTGGGAGTTTATTTAGCAAAGACGCATGTAACAAGTGGAAATTGACACGCTCTACATGAGTCCAAAACTGACACTTAATATTTTCTATGATTGAAAGTAGAAAGAAAAAGGAAAAAATACTCAGTGTGCAGAATTATCCGTTTCAGAATAACACAGTGCAATTTTTTATTGTAATGTAATGTAACCGAATGTCAAAAATAGATTAAATTAAACTAAATTTGGAATTAAAGGTCGGGCTGGGAGATAAATGATCTGTCGGGAAGCCACGTCTTTTATCGGTTGACATGGTTGTTCGGGAGGCAGCAGCATCAGTGTGGGAGTCCCAGTGAGTTCTGGTGCTCTGAACATGTGAGATTTACAGACACTACAGTGTGACGGGCCGCCACAACAATCCGCTCTCTCTGCGACACAGACAATGGTGGGACTGTTCAACCACAGACGTACAAGTGTCTCGGCCATCTGTCTGCATAGCCCCACAGTACAAACATTGTGCTACACACACACACACACACACACACACACTGCTGCCAGACCCCCAAAAACACACAGCCAGCCCACTGTCATACATGTGCTAACTCACGCGGTGCAGAAAGGAGTCATTTACGTATCAAAAACTTAGTTTCTTTGTCTTCATCTTTAAATTAGGCAAAAATATTTCAACAATTAAAAGGCTGATGTTTTACCATTTGAGTAAACAACAATAAAGTTGATGGTCAATTAGTCGCTTTGACCCATTTTGTCAAGAAAAAAGAAAGTTATATTTTATTTTTATTTTTTTTGCTTTTAAAATGTAAGGATCTCCATTTTATATTATTGTAATTTTAACATCTTTAGCTTTTGTACTTTGAAGATGTCATCTTGGTCACGTTTTCACAATGTGTTTATAGACAAAAGAAAAGCTGGGAGACCCAAAAAATGACAAAACTGAGGGAGAGGCTAGCGAAACGGAACAAGGATTAATGGTTTGAACAATGACATGGCCAAGTGGAACTAAAAGCACTGTCAGGGGGCATCCCTGTCCTCTCCTACTGACACACACACACACACACACACACACACACACACACACACGCACAGGGCTTTAAATCTAAAGAGACTATATATGGAGTAGAGACAAAGGGTGTGTGTGTTTGTGTGTGCATGTGTGCGTGCGCGTACCAGCAGAATAAGATCGGGTCACCATACAGTCTCGGTGACAGTTGAGTATTGAAAGGCTGCAAGCAGAAGAGAGTTGCCTCTCTGTGTGTGTGTGTGTGTGTGTGTGTGTGTGTGTGTGTGTGTGTGTGTGTGTGTGTGTGCGTGTCTGAGAGACAGGGGGGAGGGGCTGGGGGGGGGGGGGGGAGAGAACACAGAAAGGGATGCAGAATAAAGAAAGAAAGTCTGCAGCCTTCAGACAGATCCTCCTTCTCTTATCTGAGTCAATAGTGTGTGGATGTGTGTGTGTGTGTTTTTTTTAATATTCTTAAATGTTTTTTAATTTGTTCTTAACAACTTAATGGTCGAAAAAACAGTCACCGTCGGGTGGCTATAAAGTAACAAAAACATGACGTAACCACAGCACCACATGTAGCTCTTCAAAGATGATCCGTATGTCTCGCGTGTATTTTTGCAATACCTTTGATTGGTCAGCGAGTGTTTTCCTCCTGCAAGCTTCTGTTGGAGGTGGAGATGGTTGAGAGTGACGGCAACAGAGGACGTTGATACAGACTCGGTAGTCTTGTCCTTCTTCAGTAACAAGCATCTATAGCAAAGCCATCCCCACTGCAAATCTTGCGTTTACCTTGTTGTGATTCTAGTTCTTTTCAGCTATATTTTCCCGCGGCGGTTTGTAGGCTATTTATTACAAGCCGTGCATATTGTTCAAAAAGGAAACATACGTAGTGTCCATCAGATTTGTTTTGCTGTGGATTGTGTAAATCAGTACATCCATTCACTTAGAAAACTATTTGTCTGCCGTAAATTGATTGCAGAGATGGACTGCTTGGTGAGCTAGATTGATAGCGTTCTCTTCAATATACCTGATGTCTTGCTGCATTGGTTTCCAAGTTCTCTCTGGTCTCAATTCATTTGCTGCATTCATCTGCATTTGAAACAGTTTATACAAATATTCAGCACAGCTGGAAACTGTAACCAAGACAGAACGCCAGGCGAAAGGCGGACTAAGTCCTTTAATTAGAGATGACGTATTTATTTACAACACTGACTTATTTTTAGTTCGTACCGTGACGCCATGTCTATGACCGTGTTAGTAGCAACAAAAAAAACTTTGTTAGAAATGGATACATTCTACCTGTCTTTATTGTGTATTTAAATGTTCTTTTTAATAATTAGAAATAAAAGAAAATATATGTTCTTCCAGTCATTTAGAATGATCCAGTTGTACAAGTGGGCGGGGCCTAGGCCCATTAGGCCCACTCACAGCATCGAGCCTGCTTGGTATTTATCACGACTTGTTTTAAATAAAAAGCAGCATCATATTTCTACCTCGCTGGCCAACTGGAGTTCTACTCAGCAGAATCGCGTCCAGTCCAAAAGCACACCGTTGTGATACAGTTGTCCTACACCAGGGGCAGCACTGAGCATGATGCTGCTGAGGAGCACTCGGGTCATTGAGCGAGAAAGAAGTCCTGCGCCATCTTTGATATAGAATGGGTCGTAGTGTTGTCACTGGAAACGTGCACAAATATTCAATTCAGATGCTCGACACAAGCCGTCGACTATATAAGGGAGAAAAAAAAACATCTACATTTTAAACCATACCTTTTGAGGCTTTTGTGGACATCCATTGAAGGTAATGCATGAATTCAAATTAGATTCTTCACAGAGAAACTGTCTTCACGCTGGTTTTGACTATAGTGAACAGAGCCTGGTTTTGTACGCGTGTGTTTTGTCCTTATTCACTGCGTCACACAAAGACAACACAGCCTGGGAGACGAAACACACACCTGCATCCAAACCCACAGAGGAGACACTCATGTGACGGCCTGAATGGTGTCACTTCTTTCTTTCTGTCTCTTTCTTTGCTTTCTTTCTTCATTTCCGTCTTTCTATGAGCGACAGGCTGAGCACTATAATCTGTGTACCATCAGCATACTGTATACAGAGACGTCCCTGTTTTCAGTATGAGAGACAGTTGGCGTTAACAGTGTAAATCACAGTGAGTGCTGCCACAGTGAAGGAAGCAGAGACACATTCACTGTCTAGCAGATGGCTTGTGCGCGGCTGAGGCTGAAAACCTTCTATTCTCACACTCAGACGGTTCAAGGAGCTGCAACTGTGTCAATGCTCGTTTGTTTGGGGCAGCAATGACAGCGAACACATTCTCATTTGGAACACTAACTTAAGTTAGCACGAGATAATACATAAATATACTCTTTGGTAGCCTTAGCAAACTGCTTGCGGCACACAAAAAAAGGGATTAAAGAATCACATTTGCATCTCTGAGACTAATTTTTTCATTTGCCAGTGAATCTTATTGGTACCAAATATGTATGACACACTGTTTCAATATTTTGTTTGCAACTGCATGAATGGAATTGAATAATCTATAGCTTCAACACTAACGCATCCTTTCTGCTAGCCATCATAAATCATCAGAAAATGACCAAATCTAAGAAAATTGTCCTGCAACATGTTGGTATCAATCACCTTCCAGAATGATCCATATGAATGTGTTCTGACCTGCCATCCATGTGAAAAGTGTAGGCACTTTCTGTGAAGCTGCTTGGCGAAGGGCAACGGACGATTTGACCCTTTGCTAAGCCCCGCCCCCTAGTGCAAACTCCGTCAAGCTGTCAGAGCCACCATGGAGCCCACACTGTCACTAACTGCACTCACTGAATAAATGATATCAATCTTTTTGAAAAACAGAGGTTAGATTTCAGAGAGAAACAGACATTGACTACGTGTTTAAAGACATATCCAGGAAGTCTATCTGATTCAGCTGTGGAAACCGGCTAAAAAGACAAAGAGAACTAAAGCTACAGATCACAGCGTTCAAGTGAACCGCCTGGCGGTCGAGATGGAAGACGATAACAACACTTCCTGTGAAGCTGGGGCGGCACCGTGTCTATACATTCTGTATACCTTCAGTAGCTAGCGTAGAAGTGCTAAAGCTAGTTAATGATGTGCTAATTAGAATGTATTAGTCAGTACTTTGATAAAGTTAACTCCACAGGTTTTTACGTAGAAGCTAAATGTTTTAGAAACGTGTATCTCCTACCGACCTCTCTGAGTAAAGAATATCTCTGTTACACAACGTTTGTCCATATAGCTCAAAAACCACAAAACCAGCCTGAAAATAAAAGAAATATGGAGTTAGTTCTTGGACCATGGTCGCAGCTGGTCAAGGCTTCGCTACAATTGGCCAGTCTGCGTTTAAGGGGCAGGACGTTGGATCAATTATGGTCACGATTAAAAGAAACCAGTGTTGGTCATTCCATAAATGAGATGACATGTCTGAATGAATCTGTAAAGAATACACACCTTAAAGTTACCTCAATCTGAATGACATCACCTTAACAGCTACATGAAGCCAGGAACAAAAAAACAGTCTTAATTTGCTCTGTTCCTGTATTATTTAACACTATTTCTCTCTCTCTCTCTCTCTCCAGGGTTCTGAAAGCTGCAGACACTCAGCTGCTCGCTGCTGCTGAGGAATGAATAAATCTCCTTCCAGCTCTCCTTTTACACCTTTAGAAGGAGAGAAACAACTGGCTGGAGTTCACAGAGCGCTGTGAAGAGTGGCGCTGTGCTCTGTGTGAGCTCTCGCAAAGTGACGCTGGTCAAGGGGAAAAGCTACACATCCATTCAGTCACCAATACGAAGAATGTTTGAAATAGATGGTGCGTATGGTCTGAAGTACTGGGCCCACTGGTAGAAATACGTCGAATCACAGCGTCCTCTTGACGACGCCACGGCACCACGGAATGTGTTACAAATGGCAACACAGAGACAATGTCAATGTGGTGGACACACACATTCCCAGGTTCAACAAAATAATGTTAAGGGAGGAGGTCAGGGTGGATCCAACACTGGACTTTCAATACGGACACCGGTGTTTGTGTCCCGGGTGAAACCAAAAACAAACGCTGAAATGTTTTAAATGACGTAGGCTACGTCACAAGGCTACGTCACACAAAGCTACGTCACAAAGACCCGAATGGAAATGTTGTACTTACAAAGGCTGCGTAAGGAGTTACGCTACAAACGTAGTTCTTTAAACTCAAATAGTCATGTATTCTTTCCTGAAACCTAACCAAGTCCTTAAGGAGTCCTTAAGTCCTTTTGTCGTTAAATTGTTTCCCTCGTGGCAACACTTAATTATAACATATGCCATGTGGCCACCTATTGTGCTGTTGAGAGGTTGGGGTTCATTTCTGTGAGATCACGTTGGGTAAAACATGAACCAAATCATGTTTGTTTTAAAACTTCGATCACCTTCCTGCGCGATCACAAATGCTGCACACCGAAGCCATTGATGAAGTCGACTCATTTAATAGCGCGTTTCCTAGTCTTGCATCAGTCAGTCTTACGGTTGTGTGGCGGTTCACATCTCAAACCCCTTACACACACTGTAACCTCCCTACACAACAAAACCAGACAGTACAGAGTGCCTTCATCGGGTTGAGATTCCACCTCGTCCACTACTTTGGTTCATGACCAAATACCCACGAAACTAATTACATCCCCATCGGCCTCGGCTGTCGTCTGCGATGCTGCTGTCTGGCAACAAGAATGCTGACATGGTAAACTACCACGGTGGCCGTCATGGTCTACCTGCTAAACGTCAGCATGTCAACATTGTCATTGTGAGCGTGTTAGCATGCAGTCATCAGTTTGCATCACAGTGCGGCCTCACAGAGGCAATGGCTACAATGGCTGTAGACTGGCTGCAGTGGTTCAGGAGAAAGTAGAACACCTTTCTTTTTTAATGGACTTTTTACTTGCTCCTTGAGTCACTTCTGAACATTCCCCCGTATACAATGCAAATAGTTATTTCTTTGCGTTTTCTGGTAATCAAGAAAAAAAAAAACTAAATCAGTCAACCATATGGAACCAAAAAAGCACGACCCCCCGTTTCATTAAAACCTGGAGCCTGACATCAAAGACAAAGTGAGGTTCATGTGATCACCTCAGCTTGTCGATGGCAGATCAGCGCTTGTTCCGTAAAAGACGGCACAAAACCACAGAGACCCGTGTCTGGATATTGTTTCCCAATTAGCCAGAACGGCGGTCATTTCTGCAGAGACTGTTGCCAACATCTGAAACAACAGCCAGTGTATTTAGCAATTAGCCGCAGTGTGGCCCGATGGGGGTGGGAGTGTCCTGGCAGAGAGAGAAAACATCAGGGACGGACCTGGAGACGGAGCAGGGTAGAGACGACTAATTTCCCTCAGGAGGACTCAGATGCACACACGAGCGCAAACGCATGAATACAAAATGTATACGCACATACAGACATATGCACACAGACTTGCATTCAGCCACAAGCACACACACACACACACACACACACACACACACACACACACACACACCACCCCTTTACATCTTTGATAAAACCTCAGGGGAGTTCAGGGTTGGACCCAGTGTAGCTGCAAACGGAGTGTTGACCAGTGTGTTGTGTCCTCACCCTGCCGTGTATCTCTTGTCTAATGAGGAGGCGCCAGTGCCACCAGTTAATTTAGCAGAAGACAATCGCACCCTGACTCACACTGACATTTATAGGCAATTAGGATCTGCCTGAGAAAAGTGTGTGTATGTGTGTGTGTGAGTGTGTGTGAGTGTGTGTGTGCGTGTGAGTGTGTGTGTGTGTGTGTGTGTGTGTGTGTGCGGTAAGTGCTGCAGCTCTGTCAAATTCTTTTTTATTAAAACTGACAGAACAGCCCTCCAGCTAATTTTGTTTGCATAGAGTTAATGGAGAGACTAAATTTGAATCGCATCATGACATTAAATTCAGATGATTTTGTGTATTTTACGAAGCCCGTAACCTGTACAAAGTATCTTTAGGGGCATTTTTACGCATACAGTGTCTTTGATTACTTTGTGAATATGAAACCTGGATGGTTTCATTTGTTGAGGTCAGACCTTTTGAGTGTCAGGTTGCTCCAAAAATCAAATGAAACAGCCATGAAAAGAATAATGTGTTTAGGAATGACATGTTCTCTAAATATGGCTATGAATAATATGAACAAACCCCTGTGTAGAAACATTCAGAATATACAACAAATATATGAAACTGCAAGCTTTTGCGAATGTAAGTGCTACTAAAGTGGAGATTTGAGTCTGAGATCAAAACTAAAAACAAACAATATGTCATGTAAAAATAACTTTTTGAACATTTTGAAGACACGACAGGTAAATAGGGTGAACACAAATCCCTAATAGATAGCACCATGAAATATTCCCATTGATTGATTGACTGGCATTATTGAATGCTAACTTTTGGTGAATTTAGGAGAAATCTACAGAGACAAATAGACAAAATAGTAAAAAATTGTATTTTGGAACGTTTTCTTTCCACCAATCTAAAAGAAGACACACGCATGTTATGGAAGTAAAATAGCCCAAAAACTCAAAATTGGCCAGTGCACGAAACACCTGGTTTGGGCCTTCAGTGAACACAACTTCTGCATCACCTGCACTTTTCAGAACCGGACCCATCCGCCTGCTCCGAAGCCCGAAAGCGACTTTAAATTCTCAGCCATTCTCCGATCATATAGTTCCCGTTCACGGAGTCTCACGCTCAGTGACGTTTTTGAGGGCGGGTCGTATTTTCAGTCCCCAGATGAACCCGTCGAATCTCTTACAGCCAGTCAAAGGTCAGCGCACAGTGCTGAGCGGTGTAGAAGCGATCGCCTGGAGGATTGTGTGTGATGTAATGCTGCTTGCATCACACTGTATCTCCTCCAGCTGATGACAGTCAGGCCTGTTTCCCCTGCCAGCACATCCCAGCTGCTATGAGGCAACGTAGTCTGCCAGGCACAATACGGCGTGTCAGCCCTCAACAATGGAGGACTTGTGCTCCCTGGATGGCATCATTGTCACAGTGTGTTTTCTTTCTTTCTTTCTTTTTTTTGGGAGGGAAGGCTTTGTGAGTTGTTGTTGTTGTTTGTGGATGTTGTTTTAGCTACATGTCTCTCATAGGTTAGCCAGTTATTAACCCTTGTATTGTTGGCGGGGAGACAAAGGAGGCAGTGAGTGGTGATGCACGGCTCGCATGCAGACTGGATGTGGGTCATGGGAAGTAAAAGGGGTACGATGGTGCCGTGGGATCTATACTTTTAGGTTTTAAGGACGCCAAACCAGGTCAGACACGGTACGGCAAAACCAGTGCCGGAGACTTGAGGTGGACTTATTACGTGGCTTTTGAAAGAAAGAAATGACTCAATCGTCTCTCACAAATGAAAAGTTAAATTCAAAAGCGAAAATGTATATTTTTGTGTTATTGTGTTATAACTTTGTTACATTTGAGCATTTCCAGTTATTGTTGCCGCTATTGCCGCTGTTCTGTACTTTAAAGCTACTACCAGGAACTTTAATTATGTGATGATTTTGGCGGCCCCTGTGGACAAAAGCGGTACTGTTTCCAAGTACCAGAGGGCCTTTAGAAAAGCTCTCATTTTACTGCTGGGCTGGTCAATGGTGGAGGCCTCACTGGAATCTGAGCTGAAGGACTTTATGGTGAACCTGCATGAATGTATCCTACGCTGTGGCATCAATGACGAGCATTAAGCATAACTATATATATAAATACCTGGATGGTCTTGTTTACTTAGTTCAGCAGAGGTGGGCCAACTTGAGTTTTAAAAAAAGACAGACGGGCCGGGCCAGTATCAGATGGATGGAGAGTGTTTGTGTGAACTAATATAAATTACAAGTAAAAGTCAATAACTAAAAAGTAAAAAAAATGTACATTTCATTTTAGTGTTGTTGGTCACCCTTTTGTTGCCAGTGAATCAAAGTGTGGTGTCAGGTTGGTTTCGGCAATTCTCAGGATCGATCTGAGGTGTTCATCCGTTAACTGGGATCTGTGGTGGACTTGTTGATGTCCATCACGCTGAACTTCTGCTCACACGTAAGTAGAGCCAAACAACACCAGCATCCTCTGTGCCCTCCTCCTGATGTTTGGAAACTTGGCTTCGCTTAGAGAAAGAAAAGAACTCATCCAGTTTAAGGGAGTTGAACTTTAAGACGGAGTCCCATTGAAGATCAATCAGTTCCAATTGCATCTCCTGTGGCGCAGTTTCGTAGTCTTGTCACATGGGACGTGACTGAAGTGACTCAAAATCAGAGAAGTGACGGCAGAATTCTCCGTGCAGGTCGTCCTGTGATTTGTTGAATTCCCTCACATGTCGAGGGGCCTCTTTCAGTGTCGCTCGTGTGGGGAAATGAGCCAATGATTTGTTTGAGAATGAAGTCAACTTGGCTTTTGAGGGCTCTCACATTTGTGCACATTTCAAATTCATATTTCCCTTGTAGCTTCATGTTCAGCTCATTCATATGTCCACAGCAAAAGCAAAATCACAAAGCAAATCTGCGTCGCTCAGCTCGGAAAAATCGCCAGTTTTTTCCGGATTAACTCCAAAAATGAGCTAATCTCCCCTAGAGCTCCCACACTCGTCATACTTTCCCCGAATTTAACCAGCGGACGTGAGAGTGATAAAGCAAGTCCTGGTTTCCTGTAGCCCCCTAACCCCTAACCCACCCCTAACCCTAACCTTCTTTTCTTTGGTGCACTCATTGTCACCGAAGGGCTCAATGCAGGAAGCAGACTTTCTCATTATGCTGAGGAAAATAACTCTGGATTCAGCTGTTAGTTCATTTTACAACTTTAAAAACATATTTTTTTTAAACAAGGGCTTTTAGAGTGTTCACACTGTGGAGTATGATCAACTGAAACGCCGGGTATTGCAGGAAAAAGGCAAAATGAATGCGGTCTTTAGTATAATTTGTACAATTTTGTATCAATATTTGACGGGCTGGATTAAAAAGCCCACCAAAGGCGGGCCGAAGTTTGCGTTCGATCACTATTGAATTGAGTGCTTTATAACCAGTTAAAGGTTCCTCAAAGTAACTTTAAATCAGAACGATTCTTAAAAACTCCTCTTGGCCTAACTCTCACTGCAGTAAATAGTCCTTTTGCTTTTTTTTTTACAACCTGGATCTGATTTTCATAGTTTGGTTGCATCAATAAAAATGTAGCGACCAAGTTAATTGCCGAGTTCTCAAACATACCAACATTATTAAAAATGAGTAAAATGTGCCAGAAGACATCTGCGATCAGACAGTGAGACATGTCATAACCACAGGTTTGGTCACGACTGACCGATTTGCAGTCGAAGGAACATTAATTAACTGGTAGAAAAGGTTTTGCTTAATGGAGCAATGATTGTTGACTTGCTGTGCAGCATAATTATGGGTGGGTTAATACTCCGAAGTCCTTTGACAATTGAAATAATGAACAGGTGCCCTTGTAGTAACACTGTGTATATTATGGTTGTAAAGGTTTGATTACCTACCAATTCAACTGTTGATTGGAATGAGAAAGTGTGAATCATTTCTTCATAATGTCTCTCCTTTATATCCAACATTGTTTCCTCATAAATTGAACACTGTGTGTGTGTGTGTGTGTGGAGGGGAGGGGGGGGGGGGGGCAAACAGCAGAGGGTTTTAAAAAGAAACGTTCAACACTGATAGTTGTTCTGCCATGATCTCAACGATAACAATGTAACAATGACCTCGCCCACCAGAGGGCGGTGTCACTTTAACGTACGCAGGTGTCATAATGTGGCTGAAACAACTGACGCTGGCATCTCCGCTGCACGTCCTACATCCAACACACTCTCAGTCGCAACTCGTCAAAAACCGACGCTTGGCCGATGCAGAAGTGTCTTAAAATTTGCATTCTCTCTACTGACCACCAGGGGGCGACTCCTCTGGTTGTATAGAAGTCTATATAAAATGTCTCTACTTCTCTCTTGATTTATTCCCTCAGTAAACATGTAAACATGAGTTTATGGTCTAAATCTCTAGTTTCAAGTCTTCTTCAATACAGCGTGATGTTGGCGCTGACCAACTGTCGGTATTTGACGAGGTGAGACCAGATTCTCCTTCTTCTTCTTCTTCTTCTTCTTCTTCTTCTTCTTCTTCTTCTTCTTCTTCTTCTTCTTCTTCTTCTTCTTCTTCTTCTTCTTCTTCAGTGTTTCAACCTCACACTTTTTGTTGTCACAAAGTAACCCCTGCTCCTCTGCCCCCTCCCTCCTCCTCCCCCATCCTCCCTTAGTGTAGAGGTAAAGTCATAAACCCCCCCCCCCCTCCTCCCTCACCACTCCATCTCATCAGGTCCCCCTGAGCTTTGCTCGTCCTCATTAGCGGCTATTTTTCCCATGTTTGTTAATTGTGTCCCATTTTCCTCGCCACCTGCCCCTCCCTCGCCCCTTCTCTTTTCCTCCTCCTCTTCCTCCTCCTCCCTCCCCTCTCTCTCTCTCTCTCTCTCCCCCTGCTCATCTGTGCTCTCTAACAGCCACTAATTGTCATCATAAGGATGCGTTCGCTGTCACAACTGGAGAACAGACTGCAGACCGACAGTGTGCAGGCTGGCTCCTCCGGCCCCTGGAGGCCTCTGCGCCGGTGTCTGGGGGCCCGGAGGACCTTGGCAGGTAGCAAACCTCCCTCCGCAAGTGTAGCTAATGAAGACGGGATGAGGATTTTTACCTGAGGAGGAGAGGGAGTGAACTCAACACGGGCAAACTGGGAATTAAGTGTACATGAGAGGGGGGGGGACAAAACGGTGCGGTGGCTGCTTAACAAGCTGACAATGGTTAGAACCACACAATACTATAAACAGAGGGTAACTACCTTTCTTCATGATTTCATCACCCAGATCTAATTTTTCCAATGGGGAATTTTCCCTCAACAGGAAGTAAATCAAGCCTGTGTCCGTTTGTAAGGCCTCACTTCTCTTTTCAAAATACTTTTGGGATGAATATAAAATCCAATAAAAAGCCCTTTTACAGCCATTGAGCTTAAATATGAAGAGACAAACTTCCCTGTAACTATGGTGGAAAGGGCATTAAAGAGATTGCTAACGTCATTTTTATTGTCACCGAACTCATTAAATATCATGTTTGTATGCGATGGCTCCACCATTTTTAAAGCAGACTTTTTTAGTTCAACACTGAAGGATCTGAGGAGCATTAAAGTGAGGTATACATCCATAAAAATACAAATAAATGCAAATATTTTGTAGTTTGAGTAAAGTTGACTGCCTTGGCATAGATTTTTCTTTACTCTGCAGACTGGTGTTTGTGCGCCTGCATGCATGTTTGTGTCTCTGTGTGCAGCCGCGCATGTGTCTCCATACATGCACATGTTGGTGTGTGCGTGCGTGTTGGTGTGCAAGTGGGAATTTGCACTTTGCGGCATGTGGGCCCTCAGCATGGGGCCACGGCTGGCCCCGTGCCGGCCAGCTGGAGGCTCAATCTGTTGAGGGGGCGCGCTGCTCAGTGGTGGGAGGTCGGCCGGACCCACAGCGACGCCCCGGCCGCTCGCCCCGGCCTCCCCTTCTGACCGGGACGTGCAGCTTGGCAGGCCTAGCCAGGGACTGACAGCCCCGCACAACCCAATCCACAAGAGTCAAGGAGGAGGAGGAGGAGGAGGGTTAGAGAGATACAGGAGAGGAGGATGGTGATGGGCTGGGGATGTGGAGGTGGTGGCAACTTTGGGGGGGGGGGGGGGGGGGGGGGACTGCTCACAGCAAGGCAGCGAAGTGCAGGCACACTGCCAACTGCAGAGAGAGCAGCAGAGCCGGCCGGTGAAGGAGTGAGGTGAAGAGAAAAAAAGGGGAGAGTAGGAGGTAGCAAGAGAAAGGATACATTTGGGGGAGGAACACAGAGAGAAAAGAAAGATTGAGGGAAGAAGTGCGATTGGATTTTTCTTATAAATTAGTGAGACCATTTTATACAAGTGGTGTAAGTCATCGTCAACGTTTAGAGTGTATGAGAACATTACGATGGATGTCATTCCCATGCTCACACAGGCACAGACAATTGGGGTTCATAAATAATAAATGTACCTGTACTTGTTTCACACTTTTCTAGTCTTCCGACCACTCAAAGCGCTTTAACACTACATCACGCATACACTGATGGGAGGAGCTACGGTTCCACCTGCACATCAGCGGTAACATTCAGAGCTACGGGAGCACTTTTGGGGTTAAGTGTCTTACCCAAGGACACATCGACATGGGCTAGCGGAGCCGGGGATCGAACCGCCGCTCCTCTGATTGAAGGACGACCCTGCTCTGCACTGAGCCAACACTTCTTTTTTTTTACCACACTGTAATTGATCACAAGAATCCAAAATATCTAAAAAAAAGTACCACATTAAGACACCAAGAGCTTGGGAACACCACAGTAAAACTGTGATTTGATATCAGGAACTTCACACATCTGGAGATTTCTGGAAGAATCAAAATTCTTTGCGTATCAGATGACACTTTAGTTCTGGAAACTGCTCAGAAACCCCCCCAACTGTCAATAAACCTACGAAAGATAATATAACCTCATACATCCTCTGAATACCTGAAAACCTCTTTTTTTGTGATTGTATAGTTTCATGAAGCTGTGATTATCTTCACGGTCATTTTATACGGTGGCTATTATGGGGAATGACATCACCACAAATGAATACAACTTGGGTCATTGGGTGATCAAGAGTCTCGGCCTGCAAAAGATGCGCGGATCTTTTCCCCAAAACTGGGATTATCATAAAGTAGTCATGTCTGTGGAGGGGAGACTTGTGGGTATAGAACTCCTTTTTGTTCAGGCAGTTTTAAGTGATAAATGTTCACTTCAGTCTCTTACAAACCGTACGTTGTTTACCTGAAGCCAGGCATATGGGATGATGTCATTATGAAGTATTTTACAGCTCCACCGAGCTGCCACCTGTTTGGGCCGTGTCTTCGCTGCCAAAAGGCCGGAGCTTCTCAACGTCTCCTCAGAAACCAAGAGATGACATTACGTAAACTACGTCCGTATTTTTTAACACAGTCTACTGTTCAAAACAGAATAGAAATACATTTCAAAGATAGTTATGTCAAGATGTTAATCATTTATAGCAAAAAAATAGAGCGCACGCTGCTGGAGGCTCAGGAAGGGAGGAACGATGTAACCTTCAATCACGACAACTGAAAATTAGAAGGCCACGTAATGTTGCAAGACGTTTGCTCCATTTGTGTTTTGTTGGTTTTTATACGTTTTAAGTTTTAAGATTTTTACAAAATTGCCTCAAGCCATCAGTCGCACATTGTGCACATTCCTGTCTCTTTAACCTACAAGCACAACAAATTAAAATTTCACCCCAATGAATATTTGTGCACCGAAATACTTTAAGAACGACTGTCCAGAAAGGTCTTTTCCCCGAGCTTTGTCTACATCATTTTGTTGTGTCGGCATGTGTGTGTGTGCGTGTGTGTGTGTGTGTTTGGGTGCTTTCTGTGTGTCTTTACCAGACTGGTCCGCTGCTTTCTCTGACAGTTTGATGCGGGGCACCGGGGTTACATCTGAGGGAGTATATTTAGCGGTCACCGGTCTACAGAGGGGACGCTAGCTGGCACCATCTGGTCATGAGATCCAACGTTTATCTGGCACGGTCTTGGCCAATGTCCATACCTGCTTGTTCTGCAAACACACACACACACACACACACACTTACTGGGGGTCAAGCTACCCTAAACGACAGGCTGAGAGCAGATGTCCGTCAACCCTCCCAGTCCAGTTAATTAAGCAGAATCACAAGCAGCAAGGACAGACATGCACACACACACACACACACACACACACACACACACACACACACACACGCACAAGCATACTGTAGATGCCCACAGCCGGATAGCCCAACGGCTGTTTGTCCTTACTGCTTAGCTAAAAGGAAGAAACGTCCAGTACATACCTGTGTGTGTGTGTGTGTGTGTGTGTGTGTGTGTGTGAGAGTGTGTGTGTGTGTGTGTGTGAGTGTCAAAAGCTGCAACCACGGATGACAAAGTGATAGTATCATGAACTGATCTGTAGTTGGTGAGTACTATAATAATGATAATAATGTGGTGTTTATTTATTTAAATGTGTTTTTAATTATTTATTTTATTTTATTTATTTGCTTTTACTTTGGCCATGATGTTCAGAGAAGTAAAGTTGGAACATAGACACGTAGACATGATGTGTCCCTGGTGTCCTCTGAAATACACTCCTATAAAAGTACACACCCGCTATAGGTGAAGGATAGCATTTGATTTAAGTAGTAAAATGTGTGAGAGGAAACAGGCCCTCGTGTCATATTTATTTTTGCAGAAATGTCATTAATGTAATAAATAAATGTGTGTGTATGTGTGTGTGTGTGTGTGTGTTCAGCCTCTGGGGTTGACTGTGGCATCATATCAGTGCCGGTGAAGGGCCTCAGTGTTTCTCCGTCCATTGTAATCCCAGCAGCCGGTGGGGTGAAGTAAAGGATTGTGCGATCCAATGAAGCGTGCTGTTATCAGAGACTTCAGCCCCGGACATGAAGCTGACATCACCCCATTGCCTCAGTTCAGAGCTGCGTGATGCACAGCGGGTCACTGTGGGACGGGGAGGACCCCTGAAACCGCTGCAAAGCCATGTGGATCAGCTGCATCATCGGTTTACCAGGCCCCGGCTGAAAGGCCGTCTTTGGCATGGCCTCCTATCAAATGAAAGAAGTTTTGTTTGGACACTTGGCACTTGGACTATAATCCGACTTGGGTCTCAAAAAATCATGGAGGTTGGATTTACTTCACACTTGACGCTCTGAAGATTTGACTTGAAAGCAAAAAAACATTTGAGTCAAGTCATGCCTTGGCTTTGAAAACCCCTGAAATAGAATAATAATACAGCAGCGGGCAGCCTGGCATGGCCGCACAGCTCGACTATTCATTCATATTGATTAAGAATGAAAGATATTGAGACTGTTGGCATTCAGAGACTTGAAAGACCCGCAATTTGAACCTCATAAATCCTATAATTTACACATTTTGACTTTTTTTTCTTTCTAGACGCATCTCGATTTGTGGGTTTAAACAAGGATGCTCCTGCTGCATGACGTGGACATATTGGGAGCACTGGCAGGTTATTGAGACAGAAAACAACTGGTTTCTGGTCTGCGGCAGCTCACATGAAGGAGAGCTGGCATCATCCACATTTCAGTCTCAGGCGCCCTGCGGTGGACTCAGAGGAATACGATGAAACCACACCTGCACCGACTTATCTGTGCTGCTCTGCTGGACACAAACAAGAGGCAGGGACCTGCAGAGAGGCTGAAGCCAGAGGCTCCACTGGCAATGCCGATGAGGCTGGTTCACAAAGTGGACCTCTGGCGCCCTCTACTGGCGAAAAGACGGAACACGCGCAAGTTGACAGCTTTCAAGCAGTATTTTTAATTCAGTATTTTATTCAGATTAATTGCTACCTCAACCTATAAATTGCTCACTTAACCTATAAATTCAAGTTAGTCAGGGTTCAGCAGAGAGGGAATTAATGTAAAATCTGTCTACAGGTAAGCATGAAATTCAACAAATATGTATCACATTTCCAATTAATAAGATATGTCTACTGGAGCTCTACTGCTACCAGCACTACTGCTTCCAGCTCTACTGCAGCTCTACTGATACAAACTCTACTGCTACCAGCTCGACTGCTACCAGCTCTACTGCTACAAGCTCTACTGCAGCTCCACTGCTATCAGCTCTACTGCTAGCAACTCTCAACATACCCCTGAGCTCTGCCCCAGGAAGCTCTCCACCTGTCACCCTGCTCACACCAGTGTTTTAACATATATAGTGTTAGTAATTTTGAGTAAATCAAAAGCATTATATAGGTTCAGCATCACATATGTCTGAATCTGGAAGGATACACTTTCCCACTGTTTTTGAAGAGTCGGTGTGTTGGTGATGAGATCATCAAAGCCAGAATATCATTTACACCCACCCAGAAATGCACCTCTTAATGTTAGTATTCTACAAAAATCTCTATATATATTTTAGAAACAATAGGGAACAATTCACATATATATATATTTTTTTTAATGAAAACATACAGAAAATGTCAAGCGTTATTTTTAAATTCACTAATAAGAGATAAACCTAGAGGGCAACAACAAAAAAGAGATGAACTCTCGCTGCATGTCGGGGGTTTTAGGGAAGCATTTAATAAAGAGAACTGAACCCTGAGTTTCTTTTTTCATCCGCAACGTCGGCCTAACTGCTACTAACATGTGCCACGGGAAGTTTATACAGATTTTGAGTTATTTATATGAATCTGTGAATAAATGGATCCATCTATAAAAATGCATTTCGCCTCCACTCCCCGATGAAGTGATGGAGAGAGCTTGTATTGACAGTAATGAATTATTCAGCATTACAAAAGAACACGATGAGACATACGCAGAAAGAAGGAGGAGGAGGAGGAGAAAGTATAAGTTTAGTTACGGAGACAAATGAAGCAACATGTACATCTACAGAACCGGATTTATTCCTTGGTTATAGAAAAATGAATTATTCAAACTCGTCATAGGCCTGTGTGAGCCTGGTAAGGCTTTATTGAAGTTCAAAATGAAAAATCATGTTTCGTTTTTTGACCGGCTGTGATTGATTCTTAGAGTAAAACTTGAAGGTACTAATGTAAGATTTGTGACTTGTTTTGGCAAAATTAGAAGATCAGAGTCAAACAACATGAATTGCGAGATTTATTCACTTAAAATTGTCTCTTTCGCCATTTTTGACTTGTTTGGGACCAAAACTATTTTTCAACAAAATAAAGTATACTTTCTCTTTGATAAAATTAAAATTCCTGTTCTGTGGAAGTGAAGAAGAGAAAAGTCTGTCATTACCACACATGTCCAGTAGAGGTCTCTCTTGTAAATATAGTAGGAGACTGACTGACATTGATAAAAAGAAAATCATAAAACAAATGTGCTGTTTATTTTAGAGATTTGGTTCTGAAACGAAACAGCAGCATACAGGAGGCCAGAAAGAAATATAAAAAAAAGACCTGGTGTCACGATGTGCCTTCGGGGTCTCTTTTTATGTACACATTTGCACGGAGGAGAGATGAGCCCCTTTCATGATGTCATCATGTCAATTGCACGTTGTTGACAAAAGTCATTATTTTTAGAGAAGAGATTGTTGTGGTGTTTATAAGCGCATGTCAGAATGTGGGGGACGGTCTAACAGGGTGAAGAGGTCATTTCTCATTTCACTGTGAGCTCAGTCGTGATCGTGGGACCGTTTAAAGGCCCCAGGCCAAGCAGAATACACAGCAAAAGGTCTGTGGTTCAAATACAAATAATAATAATTATTATTAAAAAAAACATTATGTCGGCTGTGGATTCTGCTATTGGAAGAATACTTTAGGAAGAACTCAGGGCGCCTTACTGGGACAACTCAGGAAAGACCAAAGCAATACTTCCAAGATGTGGAGACCCCATTGGTCGCTTTGACAGTTTACATTGAAAACATGTTGGATCTGCTTTTTATGATCTGAAATGATCAGAGCCGGCTTCACTGCTTTATCTGCATGATGATCTATAGAGACCACGTTGTGATGGGATCACTACAGCCGAGACGCCAAATCCCACATACTGCCCCGCTTGTCTCGGGGCACTTGTTGGACCACATTGGAACTCGGCCTTCACTCTGGAACTATTCTGGGATGGTTCCTGCTGCAGCAGGGGTCACTAGGACCACCAAGACTGGTGAAAACTCCCTGTCCCACGATGACGACAGACAAAATAAAAGTGAATTAGATTTAATTTGTTGTCAATTTATTCAAATGTAAAGGCTTTTAGTTCATAGTTTGGATGACGGGCTGTGCCTTTAAAATCAGACGGGCCTTTTGGGCACAATTAAAAAGAATGAAAACCGTTGTGACAGTTAGTAATAAAATATGTATAAATAAAAGGTTATAAATCAATACTATTTTTTAGTTACTCTTTAATCATTTTGATTTAAAGTAAGAATGTTGACGTACAATTTCATATTTCCGATGCATTATCTCTGAATTCTGAGATAATACAATGATAAAAGTCTGCGTACTAAATCAGATTAGATGATAGCTGCAAAGTAAACAAAGATACAAAATATATATATATATATATATATATATATATATATATATATATATATATATATTGTAAAACTTTTTATTTTGACTTTGTATCTCATCATTATTACTTTAAAAAAAGGTCTTAACTGACTGACTACCTCCTAATTTTTGATTTAGCCTATTATTGTGTACATTTTACCACATGAGTCCATTTATTGTTATTTCATCTAACCTACCATTGACTTGCTCCACAGAACCAGACTGCGTGTTTACGGTCTTCCTCTCCAACATCCTTGTTGACAGCGTGCACGGAAGCAGAGAGAGAGAGAGAGAGAGGAGAGAGAGAGAGAGAGGAGAGAGAGGAGAGAGAGAGAGAGAGAGAGAGAGAGAGAGAGAGAGAGAGAGACGGAAATAAACGGACGAAATGATCCTCTGAACTACACGGGACTTCTCTCCTGCTTCACCTTTGACGTGACGGTGTGAAGGATTGTGGGAGTGGACACGTGATGACCATCCGGTGAAGCGCCGGTTTGTTGTCGGTACGGCGGTACAGACCGAGATGGGGCGCGTGCCTGTGAGGTAAGAGCGGCCATGCACCCGCGCGTCCGAACGAGCAGACAAAGTGGACTGTGTGCTTCGCGTGTGTGTGCGTGCGTGCGCGTGTTTTTTAGTTGTTGTTTACAATGGCGTCGACCTCTTGCTTGTGATTACCGGGGTTCAGGTCAAGACACGCATACCTGTGGGCAACGGGACACCGGACACTTGTAGAGCCCGACAGCGGGACACGCGGTGACAGCGCGGCCGCTGATTGGCTGTAATGGTCACAGTCGGTCATCCAGCACTATGGGCATCTTGAAGATATGGCACAAATTATGAACTAAGAATTCATGCTGGAAAACGCCGAGGCGGTGATTTAAAAAAAAAAAAGAAAGGTGAGTCAGGAAAAGAAAAATAATTACCTTTTTTTTTTATTTTTAATGTAACCGAATTCATCCTTTTGGGCGAGTAATTTAAAAAAATCCTTTTAAACCCTATAAATAAATAAATAATTTTCCGAACACACAAACAGTGTCTTACATTTAAACGGATCTACTGGCAGACATGGAATATAAAAATATAAAATATGTTGTCTTTAGTGCATAATCTTCTGAAAATTAGAATGATGTTATCCAATGAGATGCTTATGGCTACATAAATGCTTTGATGCAAATTTGACACAGTGTTCAAATGGTCTTCAGAGGCCATAGACTTTTCCCATAGAATTACTATGTAAAAATGCGAGTTATTTTTCTGTTCATGTGAATGAGCTTCTGGGGGATTGGATTATGGGTTGTTAAAGGAAACACTATGGCCAAGATATCGTGAAAATCTGGCATATTGTATTGTAAACCTTGTTTGCTCCCTGCTCTTCTTAGCCCCGCCTCCAACGCTAACCAGTTATCTATTCTACATCTATGGCGGGTCCTCTTCGGAGTCCATCGCCATAGTTTCTACCAGTTGCCATTACGAAATGGTCATTTAAAGGCCCAGTTACATTTGTTAAAATACCCTCCCTTTATGTGGGTTTTGGGGGAAGGGTTGTGCTGTAACTCTTTATTGTTGACGAACAGTTAATTTCTTGTGTGGTTCCTTTCCTTTTAAAATATAACGCTAGAGCCTTGATAGCATTAAGCTAAGCTCACCAGCTACAGGCCCCAGCTTCATATTTATTCTACAGACATGAGAGTGGTATCAATCTTCTCGTCTGACAAACTGTGGAACAATTTCTTTAAGCCAGAGTTTTCGAGGCAGTTTGGGGGTGTCACCATTCCTCGATTGAAAACCGTTGTCCCATCCTCCCCGGTTCTTCTTGTACAGGGTCTTGACTGGTTGCATAGCAACTTCCTTCGGTGCCTTTACATGCACTCAAGTAACCTGGTTACAGTCTGCTTTCTTTAGTAGGCTGTTCTCATAAATGTCATGTGAACAAGAAGCCTGGCTTTCCTTAAATGGGGGTAGAGGAAAAGAGAAACCTTGCTTCTCCATCTGGATGTGTCCCGGAGAAACACTCTTTTTCTTGGCCATGCGAGCGAGGTCTCTCATTGGCTTTTAAATGTGTACAACTTAGGGTCTTTTGAACAGAATTGACTTGATTTTGGTTTGGCTGCATCGGCCGCATGGCTGTGAAGACGCTGCTCCAGGATTTGGTTGCTGCTCGGTTCAGAGAGCTTCGTAAATGTCCACAAGCAATGCCGAGAATGTCGACAACTTCGCTGCTCGGTGTCAAGTCTTCAGCGCCCTGCTAAAACAACACATTTCTTCATTTTACCAGTTCATTGTCGGTGTATCGGCATCCGTTTGGCTGGCGGTGCAAGTGTCCCAACATGTGGCGTCTACCTGTGGGAGAATATAATGCCGCCGATTGGCTCTGACTCCCTTCACCAGGCAGATTTCATTCAGTGTAGCTGGTGTTTGATTATTCGTCGACTTTAAATGCACGGCGCTCTTTTATTTTGTCACAGAAGCCGTTGACATTCCTCGCCTGGAGTCCCTTTTTTTTAAAGGTTTATTTTATCAGAGGATCAACCGTCTTGTTTTTTTCTATTTTTTTCATCCACTTTAACAAATAGTAGAGTTTGCCGCTGATGGACACAGTATGCATTACCTGTGAATGGGCATGCTGGAAATTGTTCACAAAGCGGTGACGGCATGTAAAATCAGACAATTGTATCATTATTGTAATTTCTAAGGTATTTTTTGTCAACTATAAGGGCTAAGGTTTGATTTTGGCAGGAACTTTCCAAAGAGATTTTTCAGTCAGTTGCCTTGCATAATCTTTCTTTTAATAAAGCCCATAATTGACTTGCCTTAACTAGGGCAAACTGTAAATTGAATTATTTGATTTGGTTAATAAAATAAAATAAAAATAAAATATATATATATAAATAAAATGTTGGAAAATGATTTTTTACGTTTGAGAAGCTGGAACCGCAATCTTTTTAAAATATATTTTCTATGCTCGATAAATTATGAACCGATCATCCAAAGTGACTCAATTCAGTCTCTGTTGAATAATCAATTGTTTAGACTTTACATGATTTAATCATCTAAAAGGAAATCATAATGAAATCAAACTAATTCCCAGAGCCGTGTCGTGATGACAACAGCACCTCAAAAGATTAAAAAGGGCTTTTTATGAAACAAAACTTCAATACCGCGATGTTACTTTACATCACGGTATTTATGACAATAAAAGCCTATAACTCATGACATGAGCAAAGAGGTGGAGCTGAGGCGTCCCATAGCCGGCAGCTAGGACAAACGCCCTCAACTTTTAACCTTCATTTAATTTAAAGGTACAGTTGTCATGACTGGGGGCATTGACTACAGAGACCACCTGCTTAATTCTGCTGTAAAGTTGGCCATTTTATTATGGGAGGGGGGGTTATGGGGATCACCTTGCTTTTGAAGCCGTTTTTGGCACTTCCGCATTGGCTTCATTTTTCAGAGCCACGTGGTGTAGTGTTGCCCTGTGTCTGAACCTTGACCCCAGGTAACCCCTCCCACCTGTCAACTGTTGAATCGGCCACACTAGTCCTCTCTCTGTCTCTCTGTCTCTCTCTCTGTTTCTCTGTCTGTCTCTCTCTCTCTCTCTCTCTCAGCACTGCTCTCCTGTGCTTGTCCTGACATGCACAGAAACACCAGGGGAGGGAGGAGTCAAATAATCCCCAAACAGGAAAAACCGGAGAGCATGAGAGACAGAGAGATGGAGAGAGGGAGGTGTGAGGGTTGTAAAAGAGCTGAGGGCATGAGAAAGGGAAATATCATTTTCAAGTCTGCAGTTTTGGATCGATGCTCGAATTCTTGAGAGCAGCGGGACAGATACTGACTGTAGCTGTCATTAGAAGACGGGAGGACGACCCCGTCTTCAGGGGAGGGGTGAGCGACTGTGTCATTATATCTGTGAAAAACATGCTGTCAGTTCCTCTCTTGACTTATTCCTTTGTGATTTTCCGACTGAACAGCTCCAAGAACTCCAGGAGAAGCACGCCGAATGCCGGCAACCACGGATCCTCCTCTCCGCTTTGGCGCTTCGTGCCGTGCAACAAAAAGATCCCGACAAATCCAAATCAAGACGCCGAAGAGGTGACCCACTAGCTCACTCAACCTTTCCCTGACTCCTCGTCTTGTCAGAACTACGCCTCGAGGCCTGCAGGGGGAAGGACAGCCACTGATAACGATCACCTGATGCAACACTTTCAGGAACCTTCGGTGTGAGGAAATACCCCCAGCTGTCACAAAACCAAAGGTGTCACCAGCTGCAGCTCTCCCTACAAGTTGGGCGTACGACTACCGGAGGAGCATGGGAATTGGAGTAAAGAGCAGTGAGTTCTCCCCTGGAATTCAGACGCCCGGGAACAAATGAGTAGCTGCGGATTTCCCAGCTTGCTCCAGGGACGGCGTTTCTACTGCCGGGAATGGGCCCTGGACAAGCTGCGGCGCTGCCTGGACACCCGCTCCGTACCGGGGCAGCCGCCAGGGCTGCTGGTGACGGGGGGCCCCGGCACGGGGAAGACCGCCCTGTGCACCGAGGTGGTGTGGCCCACCTCGAAGGCAGGGCTGGCGTTCGGGCTGGCACCGCGCTGCCTGGCGTCCCACTTCTGCCAGCGGGAGGACCAGAGGAGTACTTCCCTGTGGAGGTTTGTCCTGAGCCTGGTGGAGCAGCTGAGGGCCTCACCTCTCCTCTCTCCTGGGTACGAAGAGATCCTCAACAGCCCGTCTGTATCCTCTTGTCTGGAGCCTGTCGCCTGTCAAAGAGACCCCGACAACACCTTCAAGAGGTTTGGATCTCTTTTTTTTGGGTGTTTTTTCAATTTCTTCCCTAAACAATGTTAAACGTTTTTAATGTGACAGTCACACGCTTGATCTGAAGAGGGTTTATCTTTAGAGGTTACCGAATGAGAAGGAGAGGAAAGCTTAAGGAAACTGTAGCAAGCCTGAAACCCATCCAGGCGCTCTGCATGTGTGTGCTTGTTCAAGAGCGAGGCTCAACGCAGCACGACGCACGCGTGCTATCGCATTCTGTAAAAGGGTGATGGTTGATTTGAAAGCAGGAGCAGCGGAACAAGGTTACATCTGACCCGAGTCAGCGGGCAAACAAGTGGTTTTGTTGGTGAAAACAACAAGCTGGAGAACCTGCGCCACCAGTTCCCTTTTTTTTGTGTTTGGCAAATTGACAGTTTCAACATTGTGGTGACCCGAAACATCCAACGTGGGTCGTCATTTCAGACGCCATAACCCTCATCCTGAGAATGAATCTATTCTGTTGTCGACCAGACGAGCTGTGATTTGAGATCATTGTGATCTTAATGCTACACAACATGGATAATGTGTCATTTAAAGCCTTTTGCTTCAGTTCGACCTAGGGCCGGATGGTTAAATCAATATAGCAGATGTACCTACAATACACTTGTTGTTATGCTATGGAATGGCGTGTGTACAACAACACTTAAGTTTGCATGGTGTAACTACATTGCACAAGATGATTTTGTAAAACGATAAACTGTAATTGACCCTTCGCAAAGTCCCGCTCCCCACACTTCTACTCCATCAAGGAGTCAGAACTACCATGGAGCCCGCACTGTCACTAACTTCCCTCTCTGAAGAACTATTCTCTGAAGGGTCTACAACATGCTTTGGAAGGAGGATGTCAAACTGATTCAGCAAAGAAAAATGCTAACGATAGAAGCTAAAGCTACAGGTCCCAGTGTAAAAGTGAACGGCCACATCCCCTGACAATGAAAATAAGGAAGAACGCTCTTTCTGTAAAGCCGATTAGGTCTTTATTCACTGTAGCGTGCTTCAGTAGTGGTGCTAAGGCTAGTTAATCATGTGATAACAGACTCTCCTAATGTTGGCGGCGTAGATCTTTGCGAAGAAGCGTAACATCGATTTCCCCTCCAACTTCTCCGGATAACAAGTATCACTATTGCACCACGTTTAACCATAACTAGCCCACAAAAGCAGCCTAGAAATTAGGAAAAATGTGAAATGACTGCGGGACTTAGCAAAGGGTCAATTCTGATATGGTACAAGTTGACCAACGATGATTTGACCTATCACGCACTCGTTGCAATATTAGAAACATGCATATACATGTAAAAAAGCTCCGCCCCCACTCAAAAAAGAGTAATTCAGTCTCAAACACAGTGGCAGCTCATGTTGTGGGAAAAAGGTCCATGAAAGCTTTACAGCTGCGTCCAAACAGAGGTGTTTTTCCGCAGGCGTTTAGACAGTCAAGGGACGAAAAGAGTTTCAAAGCCTGTAAATGTAAAACCCATTTGGCCATCACAAGAGAGGCCATGACAGGCACAGGAAAATTGACGGCAGCAGCTATTCTTCTTCGTCTTATGTTTATTTCTCCTCTCATAATGCGGCCCATTCACAGAGCACACAATGGGCCTCCACTCTGAATGAATGCTCCGATGTTATTTACGACACAACTTCCCTCTCAGCCGGGAGAAGAAGAAGAAGAAGAGGAGGAGGAAGAAGAAGAAAGAACAAAGAGGTGAAAAATGCCTCCGGTACCCCAGTGACCGTCTCAGTGGCAGTCAGCGAGGTCGCCCTCCTCTCCGGGACTTTTTCTTCTTCTTCTTTTTTTTCACTCTCTCCCGGCGTGTTTACTCTGCGATGAGTCTGAGCCTCTCTACGCTCCTCCTGTGTTTGCGTACCTCTGGTGTGAAGTACCGAGCTGGATTCCTCACTCCACTCAGACTGGCTCGCAGCCAGACGCTGTTTGTGTTTGGAGCGCTCGTGAGAGAAAGTGGCTGCGAGAGAAACCTCGCCACGTGAGGATCGCCGCTGACCCGCTGTTGAAACGTGGGCTGGGATTGGCCGGGGGGGGGGGGGACAGGGGACGCACATGTGATGCACATGGGACGCACTGTAATCTCCCAGCAGGCCGGGTGGCAAGTCACCAGCTATGTAAAAGTAGACAAAATACTACATTAGAAAAGTAAAAGCCCTGAATTAAAATAATGGCATTGCATTAGTACAGAAGTGTCATCAGCAAAATGTCCTTTTAAAGCATGTCAAATTGCAGAATGGCTCCTTTTGCAGTGTTATTATAGAATATGATGTTGTTATCACTTATGACTGCACGACTACACTATACTACAAGAGCAAGCTAATGTTGTAGTACATCCGTGTGGAGCCAATTTGCGATACTTTGTATACTACGGGGTAGACTTGTAGTATAGTACATGCATATATCATGTTTTCTTATGTGAAAGGTAACTAGTAAAGTAGAAGTATAACATCTCATAGACTGGACATACTTTAAAAAAGGGTCAGTAACGCTGGAGAAAACAGGAAGAGTACGCTACATAAATGTATCCAACCGAGAAAAAAAACAGCCCAGTGTTGCCAACTCTCTCCCAATGAAAGCGCAGCTCTCGCTCTAAAAGTCGATGAATCTAGCGACGAAGTGGGCCACACCCTTCAGGCCTCGCTTCAAAGCCACTCCCACAAAATGATCATCATGGACGTAAGCAACCAACATGGGCTATTGTTAGTACTGTCAAGCCAGCAGCTTGAGGAAGAACAATTAGGTCATGTGTGGACTGCACACAGGTAGACGGGCAGGTCGGGTTCTTACCCACTGCGGTTACTAAATAAATGCATGAACGTACTTGGTTACATTCCACCGCGGCCGCAGGAGTCAACACATCATAGGGATCACATGGGCTGACACGTGACTGGTTCATGAGATATGAATCTTTGCTTCGGTGGGCCTCGCCACCGTTGGTGTCACAGGGAGGAGCTCTATCCATCCATCCATCCATTTTTCAATACCGCTTATCCTCATTAGGGTCGCGGGGGCGCTGGAGCCTATCCCAGCTGACATAGGGCGAAGGCAGGGGACACCCTGGACAGGCCGCCAGTCCATCGAGGGCAGGGAGGAGCTCTAATAATAATAATAATAATACATTTAATTTATATAGTGTTTTTCAAGATACTCAAAGACACTTTACATTATACACCGTAGACACAGCTACGAGGAGCAATGCAGGGTTAAGTGTCTTGCTCAAGGACACATCGACTAGGGCGGGGATTGAACTGCCAACCCCTTGATTGAAAGACGGGCATGCTAACCACTGACCCACAGTCGCCCCGATTTCTCTCTCTTGATTGACTGCTACCGGACGGCATGTGGCACACTTAACGGTGAACAGGTAGCGTTGTGATGTTATTGAGGGAAACAGCCGCCCGCGCGGTTTCAACTTTTCGCTCACTTTTAATGAGGCGCTGCCGAGGAACGGAAAGTAGGACACGAGCATAATGCACTGCTTTACAAGTCGGGCACAAATCCTCACGCTTGCATGCTGACATGAGTAACATCCATTGTAACCATGGTAACTAAATGCTCGTAGACACATTTTATAGTTGTATTTCTTATATATGGTTTGCTTGACTGTTGACTGCAACATTTCATATCCTATTATCCTGTGGTTGCCCCACTTCGCTTTTAAACCACAGACTATTGACTTTCATACTGTAGCCCGTTCTTAGTGCTGCCTATCTTGCCCAGGGCACTATTGCTTTTTTCTTTTTTTCTTATGTCTGTATGACGGACAAGTAAAATAAAAAATCTAAGAAGAAGAAGACGTGCACATCAGTTAACGGTGTAGCGTCGGTACAGAAGTAGTTATACGGCCATCAGGTCATCCCTGTCTGACCGTTGCTCTGGAACTCAACACAACGTTTTCATGTGTTGTATTATACGGTGCATTTCATTACAAGTAAACGTCATGTTTCATATTCAAATGCATGCAGCAACGGGTTGCATGCAGAAGAAAAGGCAACGACATCAAGAACGGGTACGAGGAGCGACTGAATAACCGGAATAACCCCACAAACATAAACTACAGTTATAGTATAATAACGAGTCACGAGCCTGAGGAAAATAGCGGGGCCATCGGGCCGTTTGTTCCAGAGAACAGGACCAGGACCCTCTCCCGGTCTGAAGCTGGCTCCGGGTTTCATTTAGAACACCACCACCTGAAAACTCAGCTAGTTTGTGACACGCTAACCTCCACAAGCTGAATTGAAGCTCAGGGTCAAAGGTCACCCACCGTCCAGTTACCAGGACCGTGTGGGCAGAATGGAGCTGAAAGCCTCCACCAGCAACAAAATATCATTAACGCGTCCTCCTGCGCAGACCTGAACGTGCACCCGGTTTAGGGAGTGTCGCCACAATCCGATGACTAAAGCAAACAGAGGTATGATAAGCTTGTTGTAACCCAGATGTAGCCGTCACCCGAGGGCAGGGCTTAAATCTACTTTTAATTGCATCATGTGCTCCTACGATAAAGGTCAAGGCTACCGTTGAAGGCAATGTGTTGAAAGTAGGAGTAAAAACGGACTGCAGTGGAGACGAGCCGGAACTCCCTGGAGGCGGCTGTGGGTCCGGGGGGTGGGGGGCATGGCCGTGGAGCAAGACACCAATGATGAAGGGGGACATGTCAACATAAACTTGTGTTATCAGCTCTTGTGCACATACCAGTTGCGTATCTGGAGTGCCTTCCAACCCACAAACTGTGAAATAAGATAACCCAGTTTGTTTTTTATTGTTTATTTTTGTGGGCTGCATAGAAAACGTGATTCAACACGCCAATCAGATTCTAACCGCCCTTCATATGTCACATGAAGGCTCATTACAATGCAAGTGGGTAGAACTACCTTTGCAAAGTTGCGCCATATGTTTGATTAGAATGCATCATATAAAGCCAAATCAAGCAAAAAGTTGATTCTTCAAGCCTCTCAACTTTGCAGATTTGCTCTTTTTTTATTTTTTTTATTTTTTTACTGTGTTAATAGTATTGTCAATAAAAAATTATCGGGTCTTTTTTTTTTTTTTTTTTCATGATGAAAAATAATCTTTGGTTACTTGCATTCCCTGGAGAGTTTTTAAAATAAATTATTGGTAGCGTAGCCTCACATTGTTATAGTAGATGCGGGGCCACCTTGTCTGAAAGACCGCCTCCACTAACATCTCAATATTTTTATGTATTTATTCATGTATATAACATTATACCCCAGGGGAAATTAGACATGCTATTCCACACAGCAAATGCCATTATGAATTGAGTCTCATTACTGCCGAGGCTGCTTTCTTCATTTCTTATTTTATTCATCATGAAGAGGTGTCAGGAAGTGGGCGGCTTACTCTCTGCTGAATCATGTCCTCGGCTAAACCCTGAACAAATGTACATGTCGCCGCCATTACGCAATGTCCATTATGTGAAGACAGGTTACGGACAGTTCAATACAGGAGATAATAGTTACCTATTATGCTTCAGAATCAGAATTGTTGTAACACACAATTTCTGTAGCTCAACCACGGCCCATTTGTTGCCAAAGTCTTATCGTTACGGATGACTCATTTCTGTGATAAATACCACCCGCTCCCTCGCATATGTTGACTGATACTTTGATGTTGACCTCAACGTGTTTGGTCAATGACCCGACTTTCAGTAACTCAACTTCACAGGCTTCTTTCTGCTTTCTGAGCTGCACCGACGCGTCCGTGCAGCGTCTGTTTACAGGTCGAATGACCTTTTACGATAGAAAAAAGAAGAAAAAAGAAAAGAAAAAAAGAACATAACGTTTTTTTCTTTACGTTTTTAGCGTAAATTCTGTGTTTTAAAGACTAAAGTTGACTGGACCTTCTGGTCGTTCGTAAAATATAGAGCGTAACAATAATGACAGCACACGCACAAAGGTGAACCCTGTGTTTGTTGCGTGATGATTGAGTTCAGCCTCTGTGTGACCCGTTCGCACCAGACTGCTGTCACAGGTTAATCACTGTTTGTGACCTGTTGCGGTAGATCGCTGTCTGTGCTGACGGAACACAGCAAACAACCTGGTTTGAAAACGCATTGTTAAATGTGCTCTCTGACTTTCTTACAATGGAGATTCAGTATTTTGCTGCAGGTAAAGTGTTATGCATGTGTATTTGTTTTTTGTTCATTTTTCTAAAGTTATAAAAGACACCACCAGCATATCAGAACAACTCTCAAGCAGCGACTTAAAATTAAAAGTTTTATGGGCAATGATTCTAAAAGTAGTCGGTAATCCAGTAACTACTGCTTTCCAACCCCCTCCTCCCTTCTCTCCCCCCCCCCCCCATGGCGCTGCTTGGTTTTGCGTGGACGCGGTGAACATGTTTTCCTATAATAACTAGTATTACCATACCCTTCTCAAAGCATCATCATAGGTGTAACAAAACAGTAGTGTGTGTCTTTGGCTCAGGCATGTTTCTCCTGCAGCCACAGTAATCATCTGGAAGCAACAACTTTGTTTTCTCAAGGGTCCCCTCTTCCCTCGTAAAAAAAGTTGCACTTTCATTATG
Organism: Cyclopterus lumpus; assembly: GCF_009769545.1. Taxonomy (NCBI): domain Eukaryota; kingdom Metazoa; phylum Chordata; class Actinopteri; order Perciformes; family Cyclopteridae; genus Cyclopterus; species Cyclopterus lumpus. Next base: position 20,828,915 of record NC_046986.1, on the reverse strand, counting down.
CAAGCTCTGTACCGTAATCTTGATGACTGACTGCAGGATTTGATTTCTCGCATAAATCCGTCGTTAGTTTGAAACAGCTCTGGGACTAAAGGGTTTTTACACAAGTAGGTGAGTAGAAATTAAATCAAAGCTCAGGCATGTTACATTGAGGGTTTTTTAAGTGTCTGGAAATTATAGTTGGTTAGAGTACTTCAAAACGTGTGTGTGTGTGTGTGTGACATAAACCTGAGTCACCATCCGATCACAGCAGGGTGCGGGTGCTTATTGTGCTCTTCAAAGGACAATTGCGATGGGATATATGGGATTTTGCCAAGTCAGGAATTCTGTCTAAATATTCCAAAGTTTAATCACAGTAGCAGGTAATATATGTGATTGTTGTTCCCCAGCTGTATTTCAATGCTAAAGGTTTGAGGTAAACATTGTGTCGACATTATAATGCAACATGTCAGTGCAAAAGGATCAACCTGCTGTGTTTGTGATTGTAAGTACACTGCAGACATTTGATCTCTTTCCTTGTGTGTCTCGGCTCTTTCTCACATGTCCTCAGAGCAGTGTTGGGACCCCTGTTAGACCTTCCTCCCCCCGCCCGGACTCTGATGGTGTTGGTGGACTCCCTGGACGTAAGGGAAGGGTCAGACGAGGAAAGTGGAAGGAGCGGCTCCATTGCGCAGCTCCTGGCCACCAATCAACAGCTGCTGCCCGGCTGGCTGCTCCTGGTCTGCTCCGTCCGCCGCCACAACAAGGCCATGTGCAAGATGTTCTCAGGTGTGAAGAAAGAGGAACTCTCCTTACTGGGATTTGCACTTAGACACTGATTGAGTCCTTTTTATGACAATTGATTCGTACCAGACTACTTATTTTTTCTGGTCATTTTAACATCCACATTAACCACGTGTCGAATAAAGAAATACAAAGTTGTCCAGTATTGGCCTTTTGTGTAGCTACAGCTAAAGAGACTAACTCTTGTTAAAAGCTGGTATTAGGTTGAGTGCTCTGGTTATACGCTCCAGCTTCACTTTACTAACATATACAAATAAATAAATAAAATTAAAATAAAGCAGAGAAAGAAAATACCACTTACTAGTTGTTAATACCTGAGCCAGAGAACTACCAACATGACATGACACTGGCAAAGTGTGGATATAAATTGGTGTTAAGAAAAGCTGCTCTATCTCTTTCTGTGTTTAGGTTTTCGAAGGATCTCTCTGGACGATCTGCGCAAACCCCCGCCGGTCCGTGACGTGCAGCAGTACATCCTTTGTCGGCTGGATGAAGACACCACCCTTCGGCGCCAGCTCACCCCTGACACGGCCGACATGCTGAATCTGCTGCACATTAAGAGCGGCGGATGCTTTCTCTTCCTGGAGCGCGTGCTGGATGGTGTGGCAGGTGCACTGGTGGGTCTTAGGGAGATCCGTGACATCCCCGGGACTCTGAATGGCCTCTACCTGTGGTTGTGCCAGAGACTGTTCCCCCGGGGGCTCTTTGTCTTCGTCAGGCCGCTCCTCAATGCTTTCTTAGCTGCCGCGAGGCCCCTCACGCCTCAGCAGCTTTTCACGGCAACATGGACACTTGACACCTCGCTCAACCCTCAGGACTTCCAGAACAACCTCCGAACCCTCTCACCTCTCCTGATCGATGGCCCTGGGGGAACCAAACTACTTTTTCATGCCAGCTTTGCTGAATGGCTTACGGACGTTAAATATTGCACACAGAAGTACCTGTGTAGCAAAAAAGAGGGTCACAGTATGCTTGCCATGGCTTTGACTTTACAGGGACCCCACCTGGACATTGAGGACACTTGCCAGCTCGCCAAATATTTAGTTTTATCAGATCACCATAAATCTAACCCATCCTTATTGGCACTGTGGATGCTGTGGGCAGGTGTGCCTCCACTTACGCCTAGTGGCAGTATTGTCAACCCATCTATAACCCAGCCTCCTGTTCTAGTCAGTCAGGAAGTCCTTCAGCTGTTAAAGAGTAGTGGGCTCATCTCTGCAGCCTGTCTTTCAGATGCAGACCCAAGTGGTGGAGTGCATTGTACAGGTGAAGCGGGAAGTAGTTTAAGACAGGCCTTTGAAAGGGACGTGTCTGTAAAGAAACGTCTAAGCTGTGGGGTCTCTGTAAACCAGACTAGTTCTACAGATGGACAGATCTTGCTTGCCAGCGCTGCCCACGAGGGTTCTGCAAATGTAGCCAAACTCCTCCTGGCACGCGGAGCTGATCCACTGGTCAGCGATCAACAGGGTCAAACGCCTCTCACGTTGGCTTCCAGGCAGGGCCATGTCGAAGTGTTATCTGTGCTCCTGGATTGGACCAAGAGCCGGGGGCCAGAAACCGCTGTGCGGATGATGGAGCATGTCGACAGCGAAGGCTGGACAGCACTGCGCTCTGCGGCTTGGGGAGGACACGGCGAGGCCGTCCGACTTCTGCTGAATGCCGGAGCAGATGTGGATGGATGTGACGCGGAGGGTCGGACCGCTCTCAGAGCTGCTGCGTGGGGGGGGCACGAGGAAATTGTCCTGACCCTGCTGGACTATGGGGCACAGGTTGACAAGGGTGATAGCATGGGCCGCACGCCGATCATCGCTGCTGCATATATGGGACATCATGAAGCTGTGGAGATATTGCTGGACCACAGAGCAGAAGTTAACTTAGCTGATGGAGACGGGCGCACTGCCCTGTCCGTCACTGCCCTCTGTGTTCCTACAGCGGCTGGGGTCAAAGGTTATGGTGAGGTAGCAAGTCTGTTACTGGAGCGTGGAGCAGATCCAGGACACAGAGACCATGATGGAATGACACCATTGCTGCTTGCAGCCTACGAGGGCCATGACGACATAGTTGAGCTTCTGTTAGAAGCTGGTGCTGATGTAGATGAGACCGTTGGCCCCAATGGCAATGTCCCAGCAGCAGCGGCTGTCACTCCCCTGCTGGCAGCTGCAGCAATGGGCCACATGAAGACTGTGTCACGGCTGCTTTTCTGGGGAGCGGCAGTGGACGCCATCGATTGTGAAGGCAGAACGGCACTCTGCCTGGCAGCGGCAAGAGGTAGCGTTGAGGTGATCCGCGCCCTGCTGGAGCGAGGCCTGGACGAGAACCACAAGGACGACCTCGGCTGGACTGCACTGCACGCTGCTGCCTGTGAAGGCCATCGGGCCGTGTGCGCTTCTTTGACGGAGCAAGGCAGCATGGCACGTGTCGGAGAGATGGACATTGAGGGACGCACCCCTCTTATACTGGCTGCCCAGGAAGGTCACTGGAGCACCGTCAGGCAGTTGTTGGACAGACGTTCTCCCATTGATCACAGAGCGTACGATGGTCATTCTGCCTTGAGTGCCGCCCTGCTGGAGGGCCATGTTGATGTTGCCGAGCTGCTTATGAGGCGAGGGGCTGATACTGATGTCCGGGACGCAGAGGGAAGGCCTCTGCTCTACCTCCTGGTGTTGGAGGATCGCCTTGAAAAGGCTAATCTCCTCATAGAGAAAGGAGGGGTGCCCCTGGAGTCCCGGGACTCTGAGGGCCGTACAGCACTTCACGTGGCTTCCTGGCAGGGATGTGTTGAGATGGTAGACCTATTACTAAAGCATGGGGCAAACCCGAATGCGCAGGACACAGAGGGAAGACCACCAATCCATTCAGTGGCTTGGACCGGACATGCTGAAGTAGGACATCATCTCCTTAAAACCAGTGGTGTCATTATAGACCTTCCGTGTCACCAGCGGGCAACAGCTCTCAGCATCGCCGCCCAGGAGGGACATGCAAACATTGTTGCAATGCTTCTGGAAAGAGGTGCAAATCCCAATCACATGGATAAATATGGCCGTAGTCCGGTCAAAGTGGCTGGCAAACACAGGCACTTTAACATTGTCAGACTCTTGGAGAGCTATGGAGCCAAGCCATACGTAGGCCCTAACTCTAGTACTGCCTCCCCTTCAAAACCCAACAAGATCCTCTCCTCGGGCATCTTCCAGAGTAATGGAGGTGAAGTGACAGCTGCGACCTCCTCCTCTTCAGTATCTTCTCCCGGCTCCACCGCCGATCGATTCCACTCCATGCAGAGCTCCCAAACCTCATCTACCTGCCACTCGCTGGCTACGGTGCAGACGGTGCCAGCTGACAGCCTCAGCTTTATTCAGCAAATCCAACAGCACTCCCTGCCCCGCAGTCGTAGTCGTCCCTCCACCCTCCCCCCGCCAGGGAGCTCGGGCATGGGCAGCCTCCATGGAAGCAGTCAGAGGCGTCACAAAGGCAGCCCTCCTTCCACTGTTTGCACCGCCGCTGCCATGGCGCACACCTGCGAACTGCCTCAGAAAGGCTTGTCGTCTGGACTTGAATATCATGACAAAATGAGCAAGCAAAACTCAAACTTAATTAAAGCAGACAGGACTACTTACGCTGGTGGCAAATGGAACTCAGTCATGGCTTCTCTTGGGATAATGCCGGGGCAAGACGGCCCTGCGGCAGGTGCTAAAAACAGAGAAAGCCCTCCTCTGGGCTACCCATACAGACTACAGAGCCCACTTCAAGGGGAAGCTTGGGATTCTCTACCCCAGAAGAGCATTTTGTCACCTGCTTGCTACAGTTTTAGCCCAGTCCCACCTTGTAGTGCCTTGCCGGAGGATGTTATCGGTATGACAACCACCGACCCGCAACTTAATCTGAAACAGGCCATTAAACTGCAATTTGAAGGGCCCACCAGTGCAGCCTTATACAAGAGAGAGACACCCCTGTGACTGGTATTCCAGTATGTGAAGTTAGCTATTTGCTCCACATTCTTCAAAAACTTCTTTATTTAGTTGGAGTATGTGGGTTAGTTCTGAAACAAATAGTTCATTCTAAGTAAATTAAGTAATTTAAATAAGTAAATTATCAAATATTCTGTGGTTGCAGCATTTCAAATGTGAGGATTTTACAGCTTTTCTTTGTTTTTAAATATTATTTTACATTCACGTATTGGGGTTTAGTCATAGTTATTTTGAAAAGATGTATATTCACAAATCAATTGCTAATGCTGCGATGTGGGTGTTTTCAAACACTGTGTGGTACCAAAACAAAAATAGTCTCTGGTGGTGCAGAAATTGTAATTGTAATGACAACATCTTTGTTTTAGGTGGGGTTGGACATTTTTGCATTTCAAAGACGAGGCCGTTTTCACCGTGTACAATAACTTTCTGGGTTCAGAGGAGAGAGGAAGTGCTCTCTCTCTCCACCCCCCTTCAGAAAATCAGAGGAACAACGAACTGAATGGCATCAAAGCTCACATTCCGGCCTTTCCGTTGCCGGTTTTGTGTGTTGAGCAGGGCTCTCAGACAAGATCGTAATTATTCATTTAAAGTGTAAAGCATAACTATGTTAATTTTCAAAGCATAACTTATTTGTTTGGGTTGAACAGTTTGGGTTACGTTTTAAGTACAAATTTTAAAGCAGTAAACAACTTAATTTGAGAGCTTTAGGCTTGTACCTTGATCTTTACTGAAGCCTTTGATATTTACTATAAACTGGTCTACACCCCCCATCGGCCCGTTGCTCCCGACCAAAAACTGTTTGCAGGAAAACCAACAAACCGAGGCCCGACCCAGTGTGGGGTTTATGATACAAACCATAAAAGACAGCCAAGTGTACTCAACCAGTGTGTGTGTGTGTGTGTGTGTGTTAGAGAGAGTGTGAGTGTGTGAGAGAGCAGTCAGGAAGGAGAGTGAAAATTGCACCATAAACACTGGGGGTGGTTTGTAAATTCCAAACTTGTACGTTACTCACGGAACAATTTCTAGTTCTGTATCATTTTTGCATTGGGTTGATATTGAATTGCCTTCATTCATTAAAGTGGCGAACAGTGCCATAAAACCTGTCTACCTCTCCCCTGTCTGCTAATTTGTGAATATTTCATGTACTCTACTACCAACTGTCACAGGAAGCATCTGATGTAGGAGCAACATGCAGAGATGAAGGTCTGGCACTGGGCACTGGGCTTGTCGGTGGCCATCTGGGAGGCTGAAACCAAGCGCTTCTGAACACTTTGGAAACAGGCCGAGGTTTTGTGATATGTTATCTGTGAAAATCTTTTTGGTATTTGGACCTCGGGAGCCACATGGTGAAAAAAGCACACAGTCTGCTCCCTTTTGCTGTCTGTGTGTGTGTGTGTGTGTGTGTGTGTGTGTCTGTGTGTGTGTGTGTGTGTGTGTGTGTGTGTGTGCGAAGAACTTCACAAAACAAGAGTTTTGAAGCTAAAACATTATTTATTTATTTTCACCAACATATTCATCTCCCTTCAGTGAATTAGAATACCTCATCATTTCAGTACCCTCCATTATTCGTATTTTCTGCCGAGGACTAGACATTGTTATATCCTGAGCTGCCATTTAGTTCAGAATATGGACAGAAACCCCACGGAAACATTCATTGTTTCAGGAAGACTTTAAAAAAAAAAAAAAGCTGCTCTGTGAGAAAAGCTCCACATAATGGAACAAAAGCAAACCCCAGATGTGTGGTGGGACGTTGGCCCTCTAGTCGCGTGTTTAGGAGGTAGAACGTTTCCCTTTAATGTACCACTTAACCATCTCCGTGAAGACTTTGACCGTTTTTTTTTTTGCTTCCATTCAGAAGAGCATTTTGAAAAGCTCAGTTTTCTGTGGTGGAAAATGGCAACGTGCACTGCACTTTTATTTTAGTTCCCATAGTCAACTTCGTCTCCCAAGGTGACTGTTTGGCTGCGTAGGCCAGCCACAGGTTGAGCTGACAGCTGCGCTCTAATAAGGACCAGCTGCAAAGGAGCTTTCAACCACTCCGTTGCTCTTTAATAGAAACATCAGCCCACACAGATCAAAAGCATGGGTCTGTTTCACACTTTTTAGCACTTATACATCAACTTCTGGGGAATACAGCAACATTGGTATTTGCTTGAGACCTGTGAGGATCGGAAACTTCCAGCCTCTTCTGTCAAAAAATCACTTTACTTTAATCCAGTCATGATCGCGTCGGTGTCTTGCGCGTAGGAGTCCAGTCATTTCCATAATTCCTCCTCCACAGCTCAAGTGTTAAGTCAACCTCAATGCATTGAGCACAAATGATGATGTTCTTATATAAATGCGTTCGTCTGTAGTTGAAACGCCGCTTGCTCCCAACGTACGGGTTGACGAAGTAAGTGTTTATTTGAAGAAATGTCGCAAGTGATGGTTGTTTATTTCTTCAGCCAATCAACTGCCGACATCTGTTTTTGAGGCCACAGCTGAGGCAGTTTATGAGTGTTCAAATCTGGATCATGTTAAGTGAGCGTCCACACTAACTACTGTAAATATAAGAGCCCAGTATGGAATTGGGCGAGTGAAAGGGAGTAATGGAGGCTTCACAGTGAACTGGGAGAGAAGCCGGGAGCTGACTGACTGAGGAGCAGGAAAGCTGGATGACGACGGGACGACCAGCTGGCTGGAGAACAATGGAGGAACAGGATGGTTCATCAAACCAGGAAACAGCTGATGGGAAACAGGTGAACCTGATGACCGGGGCACAAGAAAGTTAACTCGGTCCCACTCTTTAGTAGCACCTGGTGGCAGTGGCAGGAAAGTACAACACATGTGCGCCACACAGCAGGTTCCCCACCCCCCCACCACCCCATTACATTTGTGTTTCATGAAGGATGCTTTAGAGATTGCATTGCTTTGATCAGCTTTATTCCTCCAGCGTAATAGCTTCTTAATATTACACTTTAACAAGACTTTTTGTCAGGGTGTTATATTCTCAGCAGTATATGTTCTGCTAGAATAGATGTTGAGTTATTTTAGATATTAGATATTGTTTTCTCCACTGTGGCTAACTGGATTTTTAGCATTCAAATGGCATTTGAAGTGTCCATCTCCCACTCACTGATCAGCCCTTTGCAATTTGCACAGTGAAGATAGCCCTTACTAATCTCTTAAATTGTTAGTTTACGTGAAGAACATATCAGAGAGGACCCCATCGGGATGACCCCGTGTGGGGTTAGCTGGCCTACTTTATTATTGTCCACCAAATACATCGTTCATTTGACTAAGCGAGGATCAAAGGGACATGGGATGGAGTCCAGCAAATATACAGAGCCCCGTTGAGGGAACTCAGGGAATCTTGGATGCAGAACATTCCCAGCAAATACCCGGGGGCTGGGGGTAGTTCAGAGGGTTTGAGAATATAGTGAAAATGATCTAATAGAAGTAGCAGTTAAAACTGCTGTTCCTGCTGTGACCACTGCTGAAAGCACTAATGTGACATACACATAATGTGCTATTTAGTTTTGATATGCATGTGACCGACCACCATTGTGTTTTTGTTTGAGGGTCACAACCAAATTACATTTAAGTATAAGACAAATGAAATGAGGTTTGATATCTAAGTGCAGAGTAATGTGACTATGTACAGTGGTTAGTTAGCATGTGGGAGGAAGCCGGAGAACCCAGAGGGAACCCACGCTGCCACGGGGAGAACGTGCAAACTAAACTCCACACAGAGGGACCGCCCGACCCGATGGGGGATCGAACCCCCGGCCCCCGTGCTGTGAGGTAGCCACGACACCACTGGACGTTTTCATTTTTCATCCTCAAGGCGTATGCCACTCTGCGTATAGATCTACCGAAGCCGTTTTATTTAAAGGAGAGGACACAACGTGTTGCCAGAGAATTTGTTGCAGTTTCTTACTGTGAAACTGTTTGTTCTGTAGAGCGATTGGTGTGAATCCCTCAGATATGCAGAAATGTATTACAAATTAAAACAAAGCCCTTATATTACGCCTGGCAACCAATATGAGTAAGTGGTCAAGACCCAAGAGATTCCTCCCTTGCTTCTCTGTGCAAGTTCATTTTGAGGTTATTCATGTTTCATCGGCATTCAGATTCTAACTGTAGTTGATGTTGATGAATGTAACTAATGATTCCCATTTAGTGCAAGATATGGCTCTCATATTGGGTCAAATGATTGACAAATTATTGATTGTTGAGTTAATATCACATGCTGATAAAATGGCTGATTTATTGAAAATAAATGATTTGGAAAATAATCAGTTTCTCCATTCTGTAAATTAATTTAGGTGCAATATTCATACAGCAATACTCAGATGACTCCATACACAAATAAACTAATATTTGAAAATATATCTGTAATCTTCAATTTGCTAACATAGAAACCATGATGTGTTTCAGCGAGATTTTACCTTGATGTGGCTCCAGTGTCGTGTTTCTGGAAAGGCTTATAATATTGCCGACTCCTGATGATAAAAAATGACTAGGATTTACCAGATTTGTTTATTATATGAACCGAAACAACCCACAAAAGGAAAAGATCACAATAAATAGACATTTCAACACTTTTATTTTTAATTGTTAACATCGAAAGGTTGGTGGATACGTTCCAGTCACTGCTGGTGAATGAAGGGAGTGGGAGGACTGGGAAAAGCCACCGAGCTCTCCTGCCTGTCGGGAGGATGAGTGACAGCGTGAAGAATTGTAGCATTCGCTGGAAATACCGAAGCAAATTGTGACACAATTCCATTGAAACATTAAAAGAATGATCTTATTAACACGTCAAGACACAAATGCCACGCTGGGAAGGAAAATACTGCATTTAAATGTGTCTTGGATTTTGTTGAATTCATTGAATCCACACACATCGACGTTGATTGATCAGTCCTGGGCCTAATCTCAGGTTAGCAGCTGTGGGGGAAAACTCTGGCAGAATATTACAAAAGACAGCACACACAGACATCATACCGACTATGATTACTCAATAAACTGTTTTTGGAAATACATTTGCTAATCTCTTTGACCCTGAACAGTTGAGAGCAGAACAAACTACACAAACACTGAGTGCTTTGGTTGCACCAGCTGGTCTTGGCCTAGTTTATCGTCAGAGCTTTTGCATTTAGGATGAACGGATAGTCTTTTGCTTATAAATTCAGACTTCTGACTATGCTCTTACGATACAGCTAGAACAGGGGGAGGCAACTGGGGGCAACCTGAGTCCAACCTGATTCCAACCTGAGGTATGCGGGAGCTCAGCCAATGTCAAACTAGCAATAAGTGTACCAGAGAGTTTTTAACAAATTCATGTCCACATGCCAAATAACCTCTTTTACGGCAACTGGCAGTCATTTATTATTAGTTATTTATGGTAGTTTGGGTGATTTTTTGGGGGGGGTGGATGACGAAACAATTGATTCCGCAGAGACCTTCTCTACTCTGCCTCTAATTGGCTCGCACTTGCTTCTTTGCAGAATTTGTTACGTTTATTGCTGATGAGCTAGATTGGCGTAATGTTGGTAGGGTCTTCAGAAGGACGGCAGACTTCTTGTTTATTGCTCTCATACATATATCAGAGTGCAGATATGGCAGTATAACTATTTATAAAAAATCCCTTCCCATCCGGGGGAGAGGGATCCTGCTCTGTTGCTCTCCTGAAGGTTTCTTCCCCTTTTTTCCCTGTGAAAGTTATTTTGTATGTTTTTTGGGGGAGTTTTTCCTGATCCGATGTGAGGTCCTGGGACAGGGATGTCGTATGTGTACAGATTTTTTTGTAATTTGCAATTCTGGGCTATACAAAATAAACTGAATTGAATTGTTAGTCCAAACGCAAAAGTTTACTGTATCATCACAGGAGCTGCATCTGATTGTAGTTGCAGTTATGCAGTAAAAAATACCCAAACTATTAATAAATACAGACAATATCTCAGGTGGGATTGGTTACCTGACCAAAGTTGTGTGGTGGTAGTTTTAAATATCAACTCGTGCTCTCTAGCCGTGGGTCACTTTGTACGGATATATCTTAATGCAATGGTGCATGCTGTCAGACACGGCTAGTTGGCCCTCAGGTAGAAGGGCCAGTCCACGTGGACTACTCAAGCCCTGGGTCACTATCGGCCACCCCACTCCCTGTGCTGGGTATAACAGGACTCTGTGCTGCTCCCCCCAGTCCGCTACCAGCACATTGCCATCTGTATCGATACAGATGCCCCAAGGACAGGCGAGGACTGGTCCCATACCAGCACATATACCTAGAACTCTCACTGTGTTCCAGCCTGGCTCCAGCACTTTGATGCAAGGCACACGGCCTGTTTCATTGCCCCTTTCGGACACAGCTACCATGCCTGAGCTTGAGCAAGCTGCCACTAAGTAAGGCCGGTGGAATCCGGTCACCACTGTGCGCTCTAGACGGGAGCCTGTTTTAGGGTCAAGCTTTAGGGCAATGAGGCTACCTTTCCGGATATCAGCTACCAAGAACTCATCCAGTCTGGTTGTGGTCACGCCCCTGGGAGCCTCAAGCTCGTCTTTTGCAGAGCCCAACCCTGAACCACCAAATGTCTGGAGTAGGCGACCATGCCGGCTGAAGATAAGCAGGGCCCGCTCTGCTGCACAGCTAAGTGCAATCAAACCTTTAGCGTTGACCGCAATGTCAAAATAGTTCCGACATCTTCTTGCAGAGCCATCAGAAGTCGGGGAGGTCACTTGCTGGAGGACATTGCCCCGAAGGTCAGTCACCTGTTTCAAAGTTAGGTTCAGTTTTAATATTGACAATGTAATAGTACAAGCACAGTATTTTGTACGTGTCAGAAAGACGTTTGACACAACACATACCTGAACACGTGCATTTCCACAGTCCACTATATAGAGTAGGCCCTGTGGTGTGGCATGGATACCACTTGGCAGTGTAAGGTCGGCTCTACCTGAACCCTGCTTCCCAAACTGCCTGATCAGGTGCACTCCTCTGGGGTTGAACACTGTCAAGGACGAGTCTCCCTCTTCGTCCAACTCCACCAGGGCTGACTCTCCTTTCTTTTCTCTGCCTCTCTTTGACTCTTGAGAGGATCCATCAATGACAAACATGGATAAAGACCTGGCCACCAGGGGTTGTTTTGAGCGTTTTGGGGTCTGCCAAATGTCGGAGACCCTTGGTCTTCTACTGAGAGTTGGGGACGTTGAGCTCGACATGGCGTTGAAGTCGTTACACGTCACGGTCCACTCTCCGAGGTGCTCATTCATCCCACCACTGATCATCGGGCGAGTCTTGTGTGTCAAGTCCACTGCAGACTTTGATAAATGGCAGTTGGAGTTCAAAGAGCCTCTGTTCATGCTGTAGTCGTGAGGTGGGCCAACGATGAAAGTATAGCTGGAGTCAAGGCTGTCTGTTGGGGATGGTGCTCGGCCATTGTCACCATGGGGCCCGAGAGAGTGTTCATCAGACGACTGGCTGAGTCGAGAGTGAGGTCGGCCCCTGGAAGTGAGGTCGAGGCAGCTTTGACTGGTCAAAAGCTCTCTTGAAGTCATCTTGGGAGATGTTATGGCGCTGTTGCCGTACTTCAAAGGTCTACTGTTGGACTCATGACTCACTTTTCCTCTCCCTCCACCCTGGCTGTCTAAACTCAAGTCGTGACTCAGCTTAGCATGCTCCATTCTTCGTTCAGGTGAGGGGGACAACTTCCGACCAGAGACCGCCGTTACAGTTCTTGTCGGATTCCTGGGAGTGTAGTGTTTAGCATTACCATTCATCTTGTACACCTGCTCCTTGTCTGCAGTGACCATGCTATTACGTACCGTAGGGACAGTCAAAAATGTGTCCTCGCCTTGTGGCTGAAGAGAGGCTGACTCGATCTCGTCATCCTGGGATGACTCCCAGTCAGACTGCTCACACTTGGGAACCCAGGGGCACATCTTTGTTGGGGAGAGGTTTTGTTCCTCCTCTGATTCCAGATCACTCCGAGTAGAAAGACTGATTTTCCTGATAACCCTGCCTGTTGGTGAGGTCCACCCCTCTCCTAGAGGGCTTTTCTCTCCTCCAGCACCATGATGGTGTGTGTCTTCACTGTCCGACTGCATCTTCTGTGAATGGAGAGCACACAGCTGCCTCTGTGGCCCGCAACCTCCGACATGCAGGCACAGGCTTTGTTCTTGCACGCGAATATCTCCGAAGTTGACAGCATGAGGTTGGGAGCTGGGTTTGAAATTCACTTTCTTTAGGGAAACTGAGACTTCCCAGGGTTGTAGGAATTCTGCGACGTCCTTCAGCAGCTGGTTTGGCCCACCATCCTCTGGACATGACTGTTGACCGACCTCCTGAATCCGCTGTTGAAGTCGAGCAAGACTACGAAGCCTTTGGTCCAACAGGGACTGGCTGACCCGGGCTGCTGCCATGTTCTCTCTCTGGACCTGCTCCAGATGCTGCTGAGTGTCCCGGTGGTCTTGCTCCACCCTTTCCAGCAGGCGCCGCTCTTCTCTGCGAGCCCCCGAGACGGCCCGCTCTACACCCCGCTTCACAGTGTCCGTCTCGGTTGCGTGGCGCTCCCGTAGGCGGCGCAGCTCTGCCTCTGCCTGAGCAAGATCCCACCGTGCCCGTGTTGCCCAGCATGGAGGCGACTCGGGCAGGGGAGGTTGGGCGGGACCGCCTGACTGACCATCAGGACTGGGGCTGTGGGCGGGGACAGGGGAGGAGGAATTTCTACCCAAAGGAGTTCCCACAAACATGATGGATTAATGGATGGATCTTTACTTATTTTCCAGGGTTCAGTTTGAGTTCCTACATTGAAGACATAATAAAGGGAAAGGGAAGATTAATTTCCGAACATAAATAAATATTTACCATAATAAATGCCTGAACCACAGTATGTCAGGTAATTCAAAACATGAAGAACATAAGTCGATGCTGGTACAACACTGTTTTTGTGCAGGCATAACATATTTGTCAATAAGTAAATGCATTCCTCTGAAACTGGATAACCTCAACGTGAAGCTCGCAGAACTGTTGATTGAATCCATCTCGTCTAAAATGTAATTCAATTCATGTCTATAGATTTTATTAATGAAATTAAAATAGCTTACCCTGTAAAACTGTGCGGCCCACAAATGTATACAGTATGGTTACCAGCTGTGGCCCAGTCATAAAGCCCAAATAAATATGGTTACAGTGAGACTAATTTTATGCACTGTCCACGTCTTCTTTCAGACTATAAAGACAACATCTAATTTGTGTCTATTTTACTTGTCTATTTGCATCTATAGATTTATTCTCAATTAAGCAAAATGTAGCATTAGATAATGCCTCATTTGCGCATTTAAACAGTTTTTTTGTAAACTTTTAATACAAAAAAACAATTACCCTTTTGTTACCCTTATTCACCTGGGGCATCTTCCTACTAAAAACATAATTTAGCTCAAAACGAGATCCTAGCATTCTTTTGGACGGTTATGAATGTGTGTTGTAGTATTGTAGTAGAATGCAGTATATTGGAGTGTACCATCGTGGTATTAAAAGCAAATGATCAAAGAATGAAGTTTACCTGACAAAAGGTGACAGAGCAAACACTGTTTTTAATCCATGTGTACCAGTTCAATCTTTTATTAGAGCCCGGTGCTTATGAAAAGATGATAAAGCCAAGAAGGAAAGTCATGAGAGAGATACGTCTGTGGACACAGATAGAGGAAGAGGAACGTTTTTCACTGACAAACCTATTAACAATTCAAACGGAGGCCGTTAACAATCCAGAAGCATCCAGAGTGAAGGCGAGAGTGGGCGGCGACGAGAAGCCCGAGTGTCAACACAACAATACGTCTCAACTCTGCAAACAGACTCCGCTTTGATATTCTATTCATGAGACCAACAAAGTGATGTGCACAGACGTCTGTCCTCTGTGATAATACTGGAACCCCGGGGAGCCCCGTACAATAAACGCAAAGTGGCATTCTTACCGGGAATACACTAGGAAATTTATGGCCTCGATACTTTTTTTTTTCTTTTCATGTAGGAAAATGGGAATGGTGAAGATTGCTCAGTCCTGCGCATGAATGCTATATAATGCTTTTGTTGCTACATTATAAAGTCTTTCGGAAAGGAAATAAAAATCCTTTAACAAACAGACTTTGCCTGTAATAAAAGGCAAAAATTTCAAAATACTTTTTTTTAAGTTCAGTTGGATAAGAATGATCAAGTATTCATTGAGCATATGCCATTGTTGTTATTGAGTAAAGAAAAGATCATTAGTATGCCACACTGCTCATATTTTATGTGCAATTCAGATTATACAGAGATTAGAACAAATGTAACCTTGGGTTATAATAAAGTGAGAGCGGGGGGTGGAAATAAATTGACATCAATGGATCATTTAAATCACACACTATCAAATATTTCATTATGAAAGAATGCACAGCTGTAGAGTATGAGCATATAGAAGGACACACATTCAGTGGCACTACAGTTTCAGGGCCTGCAGTGAAAACATATTTCATGATTCATTTTGGCCACTTTCCTTCCACTGACCGAATATAAAACTCTTTAGAGACTCTTAAAGTCTTGTTGTGTCCCTTTTATAGTGTCAACCTCGCTTTTGTTCATTTAGTTTAGTGATGAGGAGGCGGCACCTGGTGGGGTTCTCCTGGGTCGGGTGTCAGCATGGCTACCCGGCCCCGGGTCGATGTTGTTCAGGCAATGGATGAGCTAACAGCTGGATGAGCTAACAGCTGGCAGAGCGGTTTATGTTACTGCTGAATTATGGCGAGGGAAATATTGACATGTCCTCGCCTCTAGATATGTGAATGAAAAACGGGTCGTGACACAGACATGCCCACTTTATGATAACCCCATGCAGTCGTTTGCATTCATTATTATCTTTGCCTATTTTAAAAATGGTGCATTTGAATATTTCTGCATACTGGGGGTCGCAAAACAATGTGTTAGAATTGCATTAAGTGCAAGACTGGAAAGCCAATTGTATTCATGTCTAGAGATGTTAATCCCCATGGTAGCCATTACAAACCACTAAAAAAAAAAAACAGGGTTATTACCCCGTTACTAATTAAACTTGTTCTTCTCATGAGCTGCTTGTAGTCTTGATACTCCAGAATGTTTTTGTTGGCTTTTACTTTTCCTTGCAATTGGCTGGTAAGATTTCAATAAAGCTACATAACCAGCCTTATTTGGGCTGGAGAGATGAGTGACAGGTGTATCTGAGGAACTGTGCCAGTCCCAGTTCTTTGTGCTCCACTCGCATTACCAAGCTGCATTATGGATGAGGCGGGTCCAGTTGCTCACCTCGTGATAACTGGGTCACGTTAAGACAAGTCGAGGAGCAAACTAGAGTGATTAGTTACTAGTGTGTTAAAAAAATAAGATGGATCTGTGTGAAGTATTCAAAAGATTTATCACAATTGTAAATAGTAAAAGTTTTTTTTTTTTATATACAAAAATAGTAATAAAACTCAAACCATACTTTATAACAAAACCATTGAATTATGATTGTGTAATGTAAAGACAAATCCATGTCTTAAACTTAAAACTTAACTTAAGTTTAAGTTTAAGTTAAGTTATGATTGTGTAATGTAAAGACAAATCCATGTCTGTGTCTTACCTGCAGAGTCAGCGCTGCTTCGGTCTCCAGCTCCTCTTCCTCGCCACCTCTCTGCTACCATCACCCTCTGTGCAGTTTCCCCTCTTGTTGGCTGTTGCTAGGAGACCACCAAGCCGTCTCCAGTTCCCCCCGTATGCCAACTCAGAGTGAGCATCCCCGGTTGACATTTCTCTTGGTTTTCAAGCTGTGTACTTTAAATGGTTGACTTGAAATCCTGCTGTGTATGTTTTTTTTTTAGAGAAGCGCTTCGGATGATGAAGGGTCAGAGCGAGGAGCAGATGTATTGAGAACACAAACCGCTTGAGGGATCAAACACTCCGATGAGCTTTTTCTGCGTGACTAAGACTGAAAAATAATTTGCCGCAGCAGTTAATCTACAGATTATTTTCTCAATGGACAGATTGATCGATTCATCCACAAAATGTCAGCAAATAGGGACTAAAAGGCCCATCATTAGTTTCCAAACTTCACGAGGATGTCTCCAAATACGTCCAACATCTGACAATTTGGTTTTGCATCATAGAAAACCAGCAAGTATTTTTTATTCAATTAACTGTTTTATAACATCACTGCCTTGGCGCATGCCCCCATAACGCGATAGATCTGACTATTATTACATGTATTCATGTCCTCCTAAGATGTAATCTTATTCTTTCAGCTACAACTGGAGTCAAAGATTCCCCAGCACAGATCAGATGCCTCTTTGGTTTTAGAAAAACAGGTTTCTGAATTCAGGATGTGGAAATGTCTAAACGCCCAGTGTGCTCCTGCCCCCAAATGAATAAAGAATAAATTAACTCTGCTTCGTGGTTGTGCAGTGAGCGTGTCAACATGCTTACTAGTGTTTTTATTACAGCGGTTCCCAACTTCATACTACGATTACACACAATGATGCATCTTTCTAGTGTTGCCATCATTCATATCTATACTGGATAGAGTTGATTGCGCTGCAGTTTATGTGATCTATGAAGAGAGGTCAAAGGTCACCAGTCAGGGGGAACCCCACCGGAGCACCGATTAAAGCCACACGACGACAAAGAAAGGACACTGGCACACATGCGATATTGCTAGGCAAAGAATTTATAAATTAATAAAAACATTCCCTTTGTAGTGTTCAGACAGCTTTTTTTTTTTTTTCTCCCTACTTTGTATTTTTGTCCTATGTTTTTCTAATGATTTCAAAATATAGAAAAATATTTCTGACAACATTCATCATTACATTATTTTTAGCATGATTTTCATTCTGTCCTGTTGGCTTTTTCCACACACACACACACACACACACCTCTGCATTCACGACCCATTTTTCTTTTCTTTCCCCCCCCCCCCTTTTCTTTTATACAGTATTTACACATTAAATCAGACCGCAACGTCTTTCAGCCTCGAACGGGGGACACCAGAGCATGTTTTGCATAGATCACAGGGGAGAAATGCGTCAGGTTTGTGGGGAGTGAGAAGATAAGTGACATCCCGTGGTAATGCATAACAATGCTGGAATATGAAAAATATGAAAAATCTTTTTCAAAGTGTGTACGAGTAAAGAAATACAGCTGTGAAAGTCCCTTCAGATGAACCGACGAGTACGTTGTCCAAGCTAAACAGATTGAGTGGTACAGTCAGAACCGGAGGAACCGTGTGCACCTGAAACTAAGAGGACACCTGTTGGTGTGATGGAACAATCAGAACAGTCTCTGGGAACTAAAGGAGGTGCTGGAATCAGAAAGCGAGTCAGGGACAGTTGGACACTTTGGCTCGCAGTCAACATAAATATACAAAACATGCACCAAATCAAGCCCCGACTCAAACTACTGTGAATTCAAAGGATTCTAGGTTTGAACTCACTGAGGGACCATGTGTTCAAATGTATCCGTCTGAAACACGGACAGCGGAAGAACAACTAAAGAATCAACAGCGTAGCTTGGGGAAAATACATTTTCGGGTCTATAAGTAGAGCCAAAGAAACGGCAACCGCCTCAGAGCAAGACCTTGAAAAGACATTCATCCATTTAACTAGCTTTCTTCTTATAAAACAGGGGCAGTGTGTAGGATTTGGCGCCATCGAGTGGCGAAGTTGCAGATTGCTACCAGACGAAACGTCTCCCTCTACAGCCTAGATGTAGGACTTTAGCCTGTAGGACTCATCCCTGCAGCGATCTACTAAACGCTACACACTGTCCCTTTAAGAGAGTTCGCTTCATTACAGCAAGACGCTCCTGGTGGTCAACGAATTGGTCAGAAACGTGTCTGTGTGGGCTTCAGCATCCAGTTACCGCATATTTAAAAAATATATAACTTAAATTCAGTATTGGGGTTTGGTTGTTTGTAAAAACGTGCTCGTCCTGGTGCCTGAACAGCTGGACGGACTCACTCTTCCACCAGCACAGGAAGCAATATGAAAAGTGCAACATGGAGTGTGGTTTATTACAGACTACGTGCCACGAAACCGTGTCGATGGCCTAAACAGAGACACTGGATGGAGAATCGTCTTTGGCGTCTGAAGGCGTCACAGGATGTACAGTAACCGACTGAACCCGCTTCGTTACGACGGGACTGAGCGGCCGGCAGAGGAAGTGGGGAGCTAACAAAGTACCGGCCGTCCCAAACGGAGCGGTTTGTGAAAAGAGTTCAGGTAAAACAAATTAAAATAATACCCAATCTTGAGTGTGAAAGTAGAGGACCCTGGTGAGGAGCGAGGCCCTCTGGCCTTCTTTATCCGAACAGACTGATGGCCCCCGAAGGCAGCGGGACAGACTTCGGAGTGAGGTTTGCTTCGCCGTGCAGAAAGCGGCGCAGTTTTAAGAAAAGATGTGACATGTCAGGTGTAAATACTAAGATGATTTTTGACAATGTGGACACAATAACAAAACAGACGGGATCAAGCGAAAAGGTGAGAACGCCGTCCTGTCGGGTCCCTCATATAACGTCATCAAACACAGTTTTCTCCCTCATTACAAAACAGACCAATTAAAAAAAAAAATAATAACGCAAAAAAAGTCCCGGTTGGAAAACTACCTAAAAAAAGGAAATTACACGGAGAACCAAAACTAATTGGTGTTAAAACAATAGCAGCATGCCGAGTTCCAGGATGGAACGGTTTGTGTAAAAGAGACAATACTTTTTTGAAGCAAAAATAAAAAAAAAAAAACGAGAATGAGATCGCGTCTTACAAGCTTCACTTTTAGCTCACAACAAAACGGTCTTTGTCGGCCTATAAAGAAAAGTCCGTTAATGCCTCGTGACCGTGTCTTCTTTTTAAATGTCAGTTCAAAGTAAATGGGAAATCATGCCAACGCTCCCTTGAAGAAAAAGAAACATTCTCTTCTCGCCCTTTGTTTCTGGCAGACTCTCGGGTCTTTAAATAAAAAGAAATGTAAAGAGACGAAATGGCACACAAAACGGTGCGCCGTGCCGAGCCGCGCTGCCACCTTTATGGCAACAGGTGAATGGCTCACTGATGGCCCGGAGAGTTGGCGTCACCCTTTGTTCTTTTTTTTTACAGAGTTGAAATAAATCCCCCCCCACACACACACACGCACACACACACGCACGCACGCATGCACACACACACACAACACCCGCTCCCACGCGATGCTGCTGTCTAGAAAAATGGTGCAAAAGACAGACGACAGACGAAATATATTTTTGTTTTAAATAATAAAAATGGTATTCATTACCCCAAAGTGTTTTTCCAGTACTCAGGTGTTGTCCGTGCTGATTCATCTTCCAGTTTTCATCGTGATCAGAATAAAAGCGGACCGTTGAGATGCTCCGAGGAACACGCTTACCGGTTCCCTCGCCTGGATCACTCTGCGGCTGGTTGATTGCATTCAATGCTTATTTGAATTCCCCCCCCCCTCCCCCACACAAACTATTTTTTTAACCGTTTTATAATTGTGTTGCGGACGAAGCGCTCTTCTCCTCTGTGCCGCCTGAAAAAGAGACCGGGCCTCACTACGCCATGAGAGGCGACACGCTTGTACAAGCTCCTAAAAATCTCACGCCGTTTACCGAGATCATCTGTGTATAGAATGTAAATATAATACATGATATGCACAATATCGTAGAAGTTTACAGATGAGGGAAATTCTTCCAGTCCTTAAATCCTACAATGATTTTGGTACAAAAAAAAAAATAAAAAATCTTGCTTTTTGGTCCGTGTCATTGCACGACCATCATACTTCAGTGACGGTGCTCCAGTTCGTCCGTTGTTGATGGGAGAATCCCATTTTATTTTATTACAGCCAACCAAAAAAAGAAATGTGAAGAGCCACTGTCCCGCCTACTCCTCGGCCTCCTGGCTGTGGGGGAAAGGCAGGGTGACGGCGTGCTCTTGGGCCAGGGCGGCCAGCTCCTTGAGGAACTCGCAGAAGACGACGGCGCAGTAGACGGCGTTCTTCACTCGCAGCGCCTCCGCTTGCTTCTCCAGACTCCCGGCTCCCGCGCCGCCCTTGAACAGGGCGCTGTGTAGCGACTGGCCGCCGTCCCGCACGTGCGCAAGGGCCAGCTGGGCGGCGTGCCGGGCCCGGGTCGGGCTGTTGGTGTGACGGAGGATCAGCTCTCCGAGGGAGGGCTTACGACTCTTCACTGGAAGGAGAGAACGTGAGGTAGAGAGCTGAGCTGACGAGGATATTAATCTAGACTCAAGGTCCACGTGCGAGACCCTTTATAGACGCCTGCAAGCTCTGTAGAGAAAAGCTTTGTTTAACTAGTCTTTCTATTTACATCAAGTCTTACTACGCTGCAAAACTATCAGATTTACTCGTTTCAGGAATTCTTCCGACGTGAATTTCTTGAAAACCGGGTAGTAACATTGTAGTAGCAGATTGCTTCTTCTCTGCTTTTTAGTGTTTTAGGACTTTGTTTTGGCTGTTATACATCAGGCTTATCTCTAAAATTAAATACATTTTAATTAGTTTTTTTTTTAAAAAGGGGTTTTCTTTCAAAATCATTTTAACATATTATTTTTATTACAGACAGAGAGAAGCTTCTCGTGCTTCCACGCTCACCTAATGAATCGGAGCGCCTCAGGTTCGGGACTGCCGCGGGCGAGTCGGCCCAGTCCACCTTGCCTCGGGCCACCAGGTACTGCTGGGCTTTCTTCAGCATGGCCGGGAAGTCCTCATGAGAGGCTGCAAACGCCTCGATGCGGTTCTTCACAGAACCTAGAACCTGAGGGGCATCGGGAGAGAAAAAGATTTGTTTGTTGATTACTTGGTCAGAATTTTTGCACCGATACCAATACAGTATTAGTCATCCATTTACAGCATCTTTGAACATGGACAAGATTAGAATATCAATAAATACACTTCCTCAGGCATTGTGGGCCTGATGCTTTTGGAACACGAGCTAGCACAGAAGTGAGGTGGGCAGGAAGTGGACGACTACGCCCACAAACGGGGCGCAAAGCTGTCACCAGTTCAAGCGGGCACCCGGTTCAGAAATGTACTTGAGCTCAATGGGAGATAAAATCCTGGGGTCAACATGTCCCGGGCGCTGTACCTGGATCAGTGACTTGACGCTGGGCTGGAAGACCATGTTGGTGTTGAGCAGGAAGGAGCGTAGGAGGGGCTGAGGATAGCAGGCCAGCTGGGCCACGATGCCTGTGAGCAGGATGTTGACGTACAGCGAGTTTTGGAGCATGTTCTCCAGCTTGGCGAACAGAACCACCATGAACGGACCTGCACGGGAACACAACTTTAGCTCAGCTGCATGGGAACAAACTATGGATGGTCTGGTGACAGAGGCTCCGCAGGGTGCAGAGGATAAACGTGGACTAGGATTTGAGAAGCTGTTGCGAAACGGAATTAATTAAAGAAAACGGATTACGGAGTAAGTAGTTTGGTCTTGGGTGTTGCTAAAAATGTTTTTCCAAGTGCCGTGTGTAGGTGCGACGCGACACAGACACAGACACAGACACAAAATTAAGGTGGACGACACTGACCAAGGGAACTTAAGTGGAAAAGAATGTTGCATAATTTTCGTAGAAGAAATGAGGTCTGTATTTAAAATTACAAATGGAGGAAATAATGTTGCTTTTTTTTGTTGAGTTTATTACCTAATATGTAAAAGTTAAACATTCTAATTGGCACCCAGTTGTGTCTTATGTAATTGGTTTTAGATATTCCTGTGTTCACAGACATGGAGACAGACTGACACACCACTAAAAAAAAGAAAGAAATTTACATTATGCATATAAAAATAAAATATATACACACACACCATCAACAATGGCCCTCCGTAAATATAAAGTCCAGGTTGAAAGCATACGACTCACCTGTGTACGGCTGAGACGCGGGCTTATTTAGCGGTCTTGCGGGGCTGCCGAAGACCAGCGCGGGCCCGTCTCCCTTCGTGTCGCCCGTCGGCGGCTTCGGCTCCGGGACCGAGGGCGGCTGCTGTTCCTCCTCCTGCTGCGGCTGACGGCGCTCAGAGGACAGGCACTCTCTTGCGGTTTCCTCCTGCTGGCAGGCCGCTCTGCCGCGCTCCCTCACCCGGTCCTCCAGCTCCCTCAGCTCCTGTGTGAAGGCCTCGATGCTGATGCCCTGGCCGTTGGAGTCTCCGGGGAGCTGCGGCTCTCCCGGCGCCTGCTCCAGCAGCTCCCGGATGAGGCTCTCCACGGACTGCTGCGCCTGGTTGGCTTCTGGCAGATCGGAAGACGCGAGGCACGGCTTCGAGGCGTCACCGGCCGGCGGTTTGGCATCGGACACCAGCGGGGCGACTGGGCCCTGAGAGGGAATCTGATTGGGCCGAGGCGATTTTGCGTCGCTCATTTCGCTGTCGTTGAAAATGGACTGCGGAAGGGCGGCGCAGCCTTGCGAGGAGCAGGTGACAAGGGATCCATTCTGATTCGCGTTTTCATCCAAATACTGCTGCTCCCCCAAGTCCCTCTTCACTTTCTTTACCTCCAGTCCTCTGTCCCGATTGTCTGAGCACCCGTCCTCCTGCCCCGCCATTCCGTTACACATGGCCTGGTAGCCAACGGTGACGGCAGAGGTCGGGTTGTGAGGTGCTGGGGACGAGGCGGCGTGGGTGGACGATAAAGGGGTGGCTGAGGACGAAGAGGAGGAGGAGGAGGAAGAGGAAGAGGAAGAGGAAGTGGAGGAGGATGAGGAGGAGGAGGGAACGAGACGCGGTAGAGGCTTCGGCAGGACCTCCTCCCTCTGCAAGCTGCGCTTCTTGGAGCGCGGCGTGAGGCTGATGCAGTTGTTTTTGCCGATCGTGACGTCCCACTCGCCACTGTCGCGCTCCGAGCTGCTCCACTCGGAGCGTGCGACGGCCACAACGGCCGCCCTCTGCTGGCCCGGAGGGGGGGTGCTCCCGCTTCCTCCCTGCTGGAGAGAGAAGTGCTCGGGGAACATGGCCATGGTGGGGTTGGAGGTGGGCGGGGGTGGGGGTGGAGCGGCCACGTTCGGCGAGGGGTTTTCCCCGTCGTAGGGGGCCGACCAGTCGCGGCATGCCCAGGAGCAAATCTCAATGCCCTGTCGGGAGTCTTTGAGATACTCCAGGTAACCCGAGTCCCAGTCCAGACACTCCGTGTTGGCCAGCTGCTGGTGCATCGGGCTGTCGGGGCACGGGGGGTGGGAGGCGCCCGACTGGGGCGGCTCCGTGCTGGTGGGGGTGGAGGGACCCCCTCCCCCTGGCCCACCTCCGCTGCTCTGTTGGCGGATGAAGAAGGCTAAGCGGGATGGGGTGCTGGGTCTGGGCGGTGCTGGGGACTCTATGCTGGGACTGTTCACGACTGTCGGATGAAACATCACGTTAGAATAAATAAAAAAACTCAACACACCCAAAATCTAGTTTGTCTCGATTTGATATCACAAATATCAAATAAATAAATATAAATATAATAAATAACATTTAAATATAATATAATATAATATATATATATAATATGTAAATATAATAATTAATAAATACATGCACTTGTGTTTAATATGCTTTTGAATGACTTAATTTATGCCACCCAATTGATGAAAAAACCCAAAACGAGTGTTTCATGTTTACATGTGCGTAGGCGGTCCAAAGCGTTCGCTGCCCACCTTTGCCCCAGAATGCACCGTCCTCGTCCCGCTCAGCAGAGGACGCCGCATTCAGCCGGCAGCACTCTGGGATCAGCGACAGGAACTTGTCCGCCGACTTGCCGTACAGGTCCGTCACCCTGATAGCTTGACGCTGACTCAGCATGACGTGGGTACAGGGCAGTAGATACCTGGGGGGAGCAAGTCATAGATAAATATTTTTGATGCCACGATGTTCGGCCACACAGGCAAATTCCGTCGTGCTGCGACAGCTGAGACTTGAGCTCAAATGTTAATTAAGATTCTCCATCAACTTGGTGAGGAGATAGCAAGAAGTAGCACGTCACAGGCGGCCGGATTTGCTGTTTTAGTCCTGGAGACAAAAATGGGGAACAATTGGCACAAAGTGTGTTGCCAATTGTAAATGCCTGTAAATGTTTAATAAAATATGAAATTGTTCATTGAAAATACCCGGGTAGTACATCCAAAAAACGATGATAGGAGGGACAGAAGTACTGATAAAGCGGCTTTGTTCCACAGATGTTAAACCGTCAGTTTATCTCGCCATTTAAAATGTTTGCATATTAAATGAGCGAACGTACCTGAGAACGAGCTGCAGCATGACGTCTTCACAGTTCAGGGACAGAAGGGTCCTGAAGAGGCTCAATGACACCATGCACAGCTGCAACACACACGGACAAAGAAAGGAGTGGTAGGAGTTTGTTTTGTGCTTTTTTTTTTTGCATGCGACACATTTACCTTTTCCAGTAATTAAAAAACAGTGCTCAACAATTTTCCCGGACATGTGGGAATCCTGTGTTTAGCGGACCTCAACGACCAAAACAAATAGTCTTAAGGTGACATGAAATGTAAGATTGTGTACTACAAATCTTCCTGTGTATTGTTTTCTGGACTGCAAACAATATGCGACTCGAGAGCCGGGGGTTGCAGCAGATTCGATTTACTCTCCGCGATTGTTCTGCAAAACCAGATACTTCTGCCTTCTGCCCGAGATGCTTTCAATTATTTTTTCCTCTCAGCCAACACGCCGCACGCACAACCGAGTTCACATAAGGGCTTCGAGGCTCCATCACACACCCACACACATAGATATATTTATACCCGTGAATTGCTGCTGATGCGTGTGAGCAGCGTGTCCAGGATGGTGTCGTTGTCGTGGCGATGCAGCAGGATGAAGCGCAGGAAGGTTTTGAGCAGGGACGTCTCCGACACGCTGCGCAGGAAGAGGTCCAGGTAGGCGGTGCTGGCGATCATCTCGTCCACCGACGACTACAAAAACACACACAAAGTTTGGGTCAGTGCGACTATGAATAAGATGAAATCTGACATTTTTGTTAAATGTCAATTAGACAATTTTCCTCAAGGATTTCTTTTTTATACTTACATGGTCAGTTTAACTATATCCAACTAGTATTTTACACAATTTCCCCCGACATATCCTGAATGGTATCTGGCCTAACAGATCCAAAGTGACTGATCTTCTTTCTGCCCCTCTCCCCTCACCTTATGCAGCGCGGGGCCCATGACGGGTACGAGGAAGCCGTTGTGGAGGTAGTCCAGGAGCTGGGAGCGGACCAGCGGGTGAGCGATCTGCACCACAGCGTTGCAGAACTCCAGCGAGTTCATGAACAGCACGAGCGACGACACGCTCATCCAGTCCTCCCGCCGGAGGGCGTGCCAGTCGTCCCCACGGACCTCAATCTTCCTGGGCAGAGAGGAGTAGAGGGCGCTGAGGCCCGTCGCCAACACCTGAGAGGAGGCACGAGAGACGGCTTCAGGTGGGGGCAGCTGTGGACCAGTTCGACCATTAAGAAGAGGCTAATGAATGAACGCTCCCTCAAAAAAGAACCGCTAGGAACTAATAAACCGAATCGATAAGCAGTATCAATAAGAGTACGAGTATTGATAAAACCCTCCTGATAGCCGCCCCTAGCTCAGACTCAAGCGGGGCCTCCGGCAGCAACCAGGCCCTAAGTTTATGTCCACGGGACCGCCAAAATATAAAGTTCCTCGCGGTAGCTTTAACAATATAAATACAACACCTTTTAAAAACCTTAACAAGCTGAAACGCCACGTTGATTACTTGATTATGACATACATATTCTGGGTTTTGGGCTGACAGTAGTCACCTCCAATTCTGCCATTTTCTCAACTAAATGATTTATCAATTGTACAAGAAAATAATCAGCAGAACAAGGTTATTTAACGTAATAGATCCCCGTTTTAGTCCCAGAGATGGCATGTTTATGTTAATGTAGGATACATAATACCTGGCAGTGTTCTCTTGCATCTTGGCAGAAGCACATTGTGTTTACATTACACCGCTAATGACCCAACGGATATGGACAACAGCTCGCTAACCTGCCGCAGCCTAAAAATTAACTCTGTTTTGACAACAGCAGATGACATTCATGGAACTGTGTTCTCGCTCGCCGCACCAGTGAAAATGCACAATGAAAATCTGTGCCCCGTTAGATTCAGAGGGGAGCAGTTGGTCCTTGATGCCACCTCCGCTGGTCCTTGCAGCCTGTAAGTAGGTCAGACTGAAGCTGCTGGAAGGAGCGCGATGCAGAAAATAGCTGAGGCGGCTCTTTAACACCAGAGCCAACGGGCAGAGGAAAAGATAACAGCTCCGTCCGCAGCGTGCAGACACTCAACGCCATTCACTCAACGCCATTCACTCGCAGTTTGGAAGCCGAGGTGTTGCTCAGTTGCTGTAATTTGTGACCAGAGACTTTGTCTGTTGAGACTTGGATTTAGAACGATTGGCCCGATCTTCTAATGTACGCACATGAGTCACTATCAAAACACAGCAGGTTCGCAGAGCTTTATTTAGTAGAAATGCATTTTGTAAAGTGCAATAAGCAAACTATGGCTCTTTACTAACACCTAGTGGTGGTTTGTGGAAACTACAACAACAAAAGGTGGACAGCTCCAATATTATAGTTTTTGGATCATTTACAGACTGGAAAATACGTCAAAACTGACACTGAATGTTTTGTTTTTATTCAATTTTATCCAAAAGTCAAAGTTAATTTATCAATGTGATCAAACACCATTTTTTTGTTTTCATCTGCATCATTTCTTTGAAAGGGTAAGCCGCTACGTGACCTGTTAACGCGGTTATGTCTCTGATGAGTTTTTCGGTACACTGTTGATTTGTGCAAAGCAGCAGCATTAAGGAGTCTTAGGTGTTGTGAGGCTGAGCTCGGCAGGAAGCCTTCTAAGTTGAGGGAGAGCTGATAAGATGTAGATAAGGATTAACGGCCTGTCAGAGTGCAAAGTCATGTCCTTCCCCTTCCATTATCACACACCATCACTGATGCATCAGAACTACACTACAGCACACACACACACACACACACACACACACACACACACACACACACACACACACACACACACACACACACACACACACACACACACACACACACACACACACACACACACACACACACACACACACACACACACACACACACACACACACACACACACACACACACACACACACACACACACACACACACACACACACTTTTTAAAGCAGTGTGGATAGCAAGCCTGGATCTCACATTATAAGCTGTCCTCAACATTCACATCATTGAAGAGCAGGTCACATTCATGTGTGTCTAATTCGGGTGGGCCCTTTTCTGTAAATAATGGAGCAGAGTTTGATATCATGCCTAGTAACGTGATTACTGTTCAGTCAGCTGAGGAACAAAACATTCTTTTGGGACCGTAGAACATAAAAAAGGGAAAGACAAGGTTGAACATTTTCAGTTAAGTGAAAACTTTACATCAGAATATCGAGAATGTTAATAAACCGTGAAACCCAAATGATAGTTACAGCCAAATCAAATTCTGTGTTCAGCCCAATACGTCAACGGTCAGATCCACAACAGCTTCCAACTGAGGTTCTCAAATGGGGGTACGTGTACCCCTGGGCGTATGTGAAGGCACTCCAGGGAGTAGGTGAGTTTTTCTTTTTAATGTACATATTTAAAATTAGAATACATTTTAAAATTCTTTAAAAAAATGTTTTTAAAAAATTGTTATCTAATAAATGTTCAATAAAATATAAAAGTGTATGTTCATAAACTGAATTTTTCAACCAGAAATGCTTTGCACTGGTTAGGGATACTTGGCTGAAAAACTATTTCAACATCACTGAAAAAGGTTGAGAACCACTGTCTTAGAGAACAAGTGGCAAAACTCTTTGATGTACGAGTGAACGCAACCAACGGCACAGACACGGGTCCAAACTCAGCACCCTCTGGTTAACGTCCAACACACAGCGCTTTCCTCAACGTAGTTTTCACGTGCACCGGGACACTCACCGGGCAGAAGTAGGAGTTCTCAGCGATGTACCGCGCCACGGCCTCGTTGCTGGCCGAGGCCGCCATGACCAACAGCAGCGCGTCGCGGGCTTGCTGTCCGATGGCTCCGTCCCGGTGGATGAACGGCACGAGGAGGGAGAAGATGAGCAGATTGGTCGAGCCCTGCTGGGCCGGTGCCGCCCGGAACAGCATCTCCAGCACCACGGGCTGCCGGGCCATGGACACGCAGATCTGGTGGGGATTTACACAGTGCTGTGGTTACGGTCCAAAACACAGGACAGGTCAATGTGGACACGGTCGCCTGATTTCAGCAAAGTTTCAAACTTCTGGTGGAGTGGCGTGCTCATGAGAAATATTCTATAATTCAGTTTGTGAGGTTTTAGTGCGGAGCTCGTATTAAATTCACAAACCAATCCGCTATTTCATCCAAATTTAACATTATTTCCTTTTGCCTGCATATTGCAGCAGAATTAGCAAGGCAAACTTTCCCCTAAAGTGGTCGACTGTAGTTGCCTAGCAACACGACGAGTCAACTTGTGCTCCAGTCAGGACAGACTGTGTCCTGTGTGGTGTGTATTGCATATGCACGTTAGAGAAGTACATAGGCTGCTGGTGAACGTACCTGGTTGAGCAGCAGCACCAGGCTATTTTCCAGGGCCAGAGGACAACCGAGATCTGGGTCGGCACACGCTCCCAGCAGCCTCAGCAGCGGGTGGAGGACGGCCGTGTGCTGCAGCAGCGGCTGCTGCTGCGACTGGCCGATGAGCATCTCGAACAGCTTGAGCAGCGCCCCCTGGCTGTCCGAGTCCAGGCCGCGGCGGAGGTGCCACTGGACCAGGCGCTCCAGGATGTTCTCTGTGACCACCAGCTCTAGGATGGGGCCCATGGGCGCGGCGCCGCCCTCCGCGCTCTCGGCAGGCCGCTCCTCCGCCAGCAGACACAGCATCTGGTCGGTGTGATTCCTCACCGCCGTCAGGTCGTCGCTGGAGGACGAGGGCTCCTGCTGCTCCAACACCCACGAGACCTGAACAAAAAAGGAGCAGCGTTTTAGTGTAACGGTCAACTCTTGACATTGTCCTTGTAGGAGAAGCTAAGAAAAAGAAGAAGAAGAAAAAAAAGAGGGACATTTAAACGGTCATCTCATCCCATTTCAATTCTGAACAAGTTTGGAAATCCAGAATTAAAAAAGACAGTGAGGTTGCTAGACTGGTTGTATATACTGGTGTAAATAATAAGATTGGCTGAATGCCATTTAGCTTCTTGAGTTTCTCTATCGTCTTATTGACACAGCGGCTATATTTACTGCCATTGAACTCAAGTGTCTCTCCATACTAGTGCCAACGGGTGTTCCAGTGGAGGAGTTACGATCCGCACCAATACAGAAGTCAAAGACTTCAAAAAGGTGCATAAAAAGGCAATGAAACATAATTTTATAAAATGAAACAACTAAATATAAGCAGTCAGAATAGATTGAATAAAACCACCAGCAGATTCAAAACCAGAAGCTGTATTCAAAAATAGGCATAAAATAATTCTATTTACATTCCATTTAAGGGTTTATAACGTTCGTCACTTTACATAGATGCATGAAATTTGGCCTATGGATTTAAACCATCCTTAGCATTTTAAGAGCAGTGGGCTGCTGTGAAGCGCCCGGGGAGCAACTGGGGGTTCAGTGCCTTGCTCAAGGACACTTAAAATGCACTCGTGGTTGCAGGACGACCACTCTAACCCATGAGCCACAGCCGCTACAGAATATAGTCAAATCTAAAATGGGTTGACGGATATTATAAATAATAAAGTGTAATTGGCAACCCAGTGGTGTTAAAAAAATTATAATTTTAGCTGCGGCAACGATGAAGTTGCAGATCTGAGAGCAGCTTGTGCAGACAGGAGATGCGCTCCTTCGGGTTGGGGCACGTTTGCGGTGGAGGAAACGTCGAGCTGGAGTTGCACAAGACGCGTAAAAAACACTCATGTCATTTTATGTTTTGTACATCTCACATCCACTTTCATGTACCCGGGGTATCGAGATGTACGCCTCCATCCTGACCCTCTGTTTACAGATCATAATAACATGGGAGAATTGATATTTCAATAAAATGACAGGGTGCGCCGGTTTCTCCAAAAACAAGTGCACGTTAGGTGCGGCACACTAGAAGTCATGTAGAGGCATGCGGCATTACTTTAACATCTCGTGGATATGTGGCAATTCAGCTGCCATTTAGGCCACCCATTATTAAGATGGCTTTCTGCTTGAGCTAATTAATAAAAGGCGGAATGCAAAAACGTCTGGCCTGGAGCGAGTACACAGCTGAGGCAACCGTTCACCCCCCCCCACCCCCCGCACCCCGCCCCACACAGCAAACCAAGAAGTATCACTCAGAAGTCACATATTGGGCAGTGGCACGGCACTGGAACCTAGAAAACATCCAGCCAGCGGTTGGACACGAGCCAGTCATCTTGTTAAAGTAGACCGAGCACTCTCGGCCAGCTGAACGTGTGACACACTCGGTGTCAGGACAGAGAAGCATTCACTGAAACCAAGAGAGAATATTCGAGCCGGTCTCGCTATCATTTACTTTTTATCTGTAAAAAAAAAAAAACATGCAAATATTTCTCAGCCACTGTGAATGAGTAATGACTGTGCATGGGTGTGACACATTTCGTGCTGAAATGAGTAACACTAAAAATTGGTTCATGTGTTCTCAGATTTAAGAAGAAAAAAAGAAATGCAGTTTATTTTCTATGATTTACGAGCGGATTCGTGGACATTTCTTTGCCATAACAGCAGATATGATGACGTCCTCCCAAAGTGCAAGTCATGCTAAATCGTGTGTGTGCGTGTTCAGATGTGACTCAGAAGAGAAGGAGTGAGAAGTGAGCAGCACCCCCAGGGGAGGTACGCCTCACAGTTTGAGGACCTCTGGATGAGATGGACATTCTGCTTTCTTATAACGCGAGGCTTGATTTTGTGAGGCTTGATTTGGTCATTATTTCTCACGCAAAAAAAAACACTTTGTGGACGCCGGCCCGTGCGGCTGCTCTGTACACTTTATGGAGACCAGAATGAGAACGACGTGAAAAAACACGTTTCATGAACAGTCCAAAAGAAATGTTTTTAAAGTGGTGTGTCTCACCTGTCTCCAGTGGTTCTCAAACACCATGAGGCAGGTCTCCGGGTCGGCGGTGCAGGGGCCGGAGGGGGCTGCGCTCCGGCCGGTCCGACTCCCGGGACCCCGCGGGTTCAACCTGCTCAGCCAGCTCATCGCTGGTACCCGGCGAGAGGCGGGTCGGACGTCACGAGCGACAAAAAGAAGCCGAGAGGGCAAAGAAAAGGAAAAGAGGTGGAGAGGGAGAGAATAAAGGGAGGTGGGGGGAGGTGGGAGAGGGGAAAGTATATCCACAGAGAGGAGGAGGAAGGAGGTCTGCAGCAAAACGCGCTGTCACTGCCAGTCAGTGTACATCTAGGAAGAGCCCACTGCTGCTGCTGCTGCTGCTTTAGAGTCCGTGTGACCCCGTCCGCCCTGTAGACCCTGTCATCCGGTCTGGAGCCAACACCACTCCATAGCCGGTCAGGACGGCCACTCTGCGCTGCGTAAAACAATCACAAAACACATCGACGGGTTCACAACCTGTCAAACCTTCGAAAGGTCCCAAATTGTAAATTATACTGAGGATTTTTGTCCCTCTCCAAATGTATATTACTTGAATGTCTATCTGCATTTCCATTAGTTTGGCTCTCATGTTATAGCCTTTATATGTGTGTGAATATCTTAAAAATGCAAAGGGGAGCTTTTCTATACACAGAATTAACCAGATGGTAATGTATGTTTGGCTAATGCCAGTGGGTTTCATGTCAGTTCTGTGATTTGTGTGAATAAGCGTCAGTATTCATTCATGCTTTTGTCTCCGTGTCAAGGTTAACGAAAGATTTTGGAGGATTATGAAAATACAAAAATGCATGCTTTCCTCCAAATGCATTTGATTATTTCCAACAAGCGACGTGAATTCAGTATTTGACTCAAAAGTATTGCCGGGTTGTAGCTGACAAAATGTCGATAAAGTACAACATCACACAGGCTGCCTAGAGCTCCTGACCGTAGCTTCTACGTGAGAATACGAGAGTCGTATGTAAAACATCTGGTTGCATGATTTGCATGTTATCGCAAAGAAATTATGAAAGATAAGAGGAACAGTACACCGATGGAAGGGCGTGCAGTTCACAGTCAAACCGAAGAGACGGAAACTGGGCCGGTTTCTTTCTGAGGTGAGGGATTACGGAAGTACGCCAGAAATCTCTTCTCTACTCTCAATCCAGTTGAACAACACTTTTCCATAATGCTGCTAAATACACTGCTTTCGCTATCACATCCTAAAAGCTCAAAATAAAATCATCTACCGGAAGTATCCAGTGATTTATTGTGAGGATTATTTGGACAGAACAGATGGGTCGACAGAGAAGATGTGGATTATGCTGCAGGAGTGGCTTGGATGTCTTTTTTTTGCTGACCCAACATCTGAGGCCAACAGGCCTATTTGCTTAAATTTTTTTTTTCAAAAGATAGATTTTGTTATGGAATAAAAATCAAGAGAAACCTATGAGAAGTTACAACATTTTTGCTGGGGAAACCAGATTTCCCCGGTAATACATTTTGTTTCAAGTTGATATCAGGTTATGGAGCTTGAGAGCTATTTCAATTTCATTCATAAGACCCCTCTGGCTGCAGCAAGGACCAATAGGTTGATGATTAAAATGCAGACACTGCTCAAAAAGTGAGGATATATTATTTTGTATGATGGTCACATGTGACTTGGACTTCGGTCAGACACAAGTACCAGGTCTCATGGATCAATAAAAAGGCCCATGCTTTTCTTTATGGGATTTATGATACAGCAGCTGTGCGAGTATACACGACCAGCACTGAAATAAGGACAGGTAAATAGTAACGTCCACACTTCTAATGATTCACCAGCCCTCGGCCAGGAGTCAAAGTTAGTTTAAGTCATCTTGCTCAGAGAAAATACCATGCAATTTGTTTTAAATCTACCAAATTATTTCAGACCCAGATATGATAGAGGAATTATTTTTTTATCTGTAACAATTTGACACTTTCAGATGAGACTTTCAGACGAAACAGTCTGATCCACACATCTACACATGGGTTTTATTCTCAGAACTCTCCCTCACACAAAGCACCATAAAAGACACCCGTGAAATGAGTTCAAAGTTCGGCTCCAGAATCCACCAACGGGAGGCTGCAATCATTAAGACAAGAGGGTTTGCCAAAGGTTAGCCGCACCACAGCTCCAGAAAGTTTCTGTTACTTCCCACAACGGCCGAGTTGACACGCCTGCTTTCTGCAGGAATTATCCAGGTGTGCACACGAGTAAAGAAACGAGTCGATGACAGAGACTTTGGACTCCGAGGTCTCTGCTAATGCTGCCCTTCACATTCCTCACGTCTCTGCTTTTGGTCCCCGGGTCTATTTTTACTGGTATTTCACGGATCACTTTTGTGTTTGCAGCTTTAGGGGCAGCGAGCTTTCTGCGACAGACTCTCCCTTCACCTGATGCACTGATTATTTTAAGTCAGTGTTGCAGCTGATCCAAAACGTTGCTACCTTTGTGTTACCTGTAATGCAATCATTCGTTTCCTGATCTCTTGTGCCAACAAACATTTCCTCTCTGGTAACGGCCACCCCTCACTACGACAAGCTGCTTTCC